>NW_025999510.1:0-203443 GCF_019419815.1 Pyrus x bretschneideri
TCAGAGTTCGGCATTATGACAGCGGAACCATATTTATCATCAAGACATACATCTCCTTTGAGTACTTGTGTCCATATAGTCTGGTGTCGATTCAATGTGCTTATACTCTTCCAAATATAATCACTGTGATCGAATCTGGTGCCGACAATTCTTGAACTTCGCAGAACTAGCAGCTTTGTCTTTAGGCTCGAGAACCCGAAAGCCAAGACTTGTTCTTTCCTCGGCTGCAATTGCAAGATCTAGAATTCAGCAACGTGCTTAATGCAACATCAACAAATTTTACTCCTCAGCCGAGCTCGGCCGATGAGTTGGCATACCCCATATCAATCGAATGACGTAGTTAGCTCATTAGTTACTCGACCTGCACGCCACGTAGGCTTTGTAATTTTTAGGGTCAACATTTTGGCATGCCCAGTGGGACCCATTGCTAAAACTACGAAGTTCATATGATATATCAAGATTCGATCCTGCTCCAAGTAGCCGATTGTATGAGCTCCTAGAGCAATTGAAAAAACACAATGAGGAAAGTAAAAGATCTTTGGAAGTGGGAAAAGTTCTTCATGGCCATAGAGAGATGCAAAAGTCATTCACTTACATGTTGAGAATAAAAGCTCCTGTTACCTTGCAAGAGCAATGGGTAAATGAAGATAGGGCTCGATTTAATGCCTGGCTAGATGGAGAACATTTTCCTTATGTTTTCGACTACAAATCAATTCCATTTGAGGAATGGTTGGTTGAAAAGACTGGGGGGCAGTTTTCCGCTCCGACCGTAATTAGATATCGGCTTAAGAAAATTGTTAATTTGGCCGAAGAACAAAGGCCACCTATTTTTTCGTTCGAGACTGAAAATATGGTCGGCCAAGAAGAAAAACCTAGGCCACCTATTTTTTCGGTCGAGACTGAAAGTGTGGTAGGCCTAGAAGAAAATGTTCAAGTTTCTGAGCCAAAAATTGACTCAGAAAATGATTCGTCAGAGGAGTGTTCCAATGACGAACAAAACCAATACTCGACTTCAAACCATAAAACCACATCAATTGATATGGTAATTGGAGACATGGTTTTAGACGTCGAAACTACGCCCGATATGATTGTTGGTGATAAAGCCGATATGGAGAAATCCCGTTCGGCTAAGTTGTTCGAGTTGAAAGCCGAAATTAGTGAAGTAATTATGCCTGGGGGCACAATAATTGTTCAACACATTTGGCGGTCGAAAATGAAAAATATTTCACCAAGTCAAAAATATTTGGAGAAAATTCTTTATTCGGCCTAGAGCAAAATCAATTTGAGAATTTTGATATTAAAAGATCTCGGCTTGGAATGAAGCATCGTTGGCCTCCTCCTGTTTATGGTTCGGCCACTTTTATTTCCATTTGCTAAATTATTTTCTTAACCATTCAGCCTCTTGGCCAATACTTAAGAAATTTTTTTTGGGGGGGGGGGGGGGGGGGTGGGGTGGGCAACGACCACGAGCATTGAACCCTCGTACAAAGAAAAAAAAATAAAAAAAGATTGGCTGAATAAAAGATTGGCAAATTGAGGCCAGCTTTGGAGCCTTGGTGCTAGAAACTTGGTAGTTCGGCTATCAAACATATATAGGCTTCAGTGGAATATATATGGGCAACAAGATGGTGTGCTCGGCAAAATTATGACGTGCTCGGTTTTAAAATTAAAGTCTTTGGTAGACTATTTCGATCGAAACCCACAACACGAACGACTGATAAAATTGGGTATCCTCGACAATTAAAAAGAATATTTGCAGCATGCTCTACACCTACCCATCCTCGGCCATTCTTCCTTACCAACATTTCGGCCATGGGACTTTAGTTTTTCCACAAGAAAGATTGGCCGAACAAAGACCGCGGATTTGATAGTAGCTTTGGAGTCTGTACCTTTGAAATATTGATTTGGATGCTTCATGCTTTGGATGGAGTTGACTGTTCAGAGGTTGTGTTTGGACCCAAATTATTATTGCTGGGCCGAGTAGCAGGATGCGCTCGGCCCAAGGTGATGACAAGTAATATGGGCCGAATAATAAGGCCCGGGCCAGCTGGCAGGGTCGGCCAAATCCTATCAGAAGTAGTCCAGATAAATAGAAAGGTCGAGGAAGTCCTGGTGCAACTAGGATTCTCGACCAGCAAGGAATGAAGTCCCGAAAAAAGGAAAATGCAGAATCCCAGTAGGAGTAGGTTTGTTCGAGGAAGAGGCGAATTGGGACAAGGACTCCCAATCCAAATCGGAGTCGGTTTCAGGGGATGGGGCACTATAAATACAAGAAATCATGGAACAGAAAAAGGACCTTCAAATCAGCATACAATTGCCCTGCGCAAAACCTCTCAACATCTTGAGATTTTTCCTTTTCTTTTTCTGCCGACACACCTTCAGTTTGGATAAACAGCACTGTGGAAGCGCTCGGCGAGCACATTTAGTTTGGATAAACAGCACTGCTGCCGCAGAATCAGCCGACCGAGAAGCATCTTCAGTTTGGATAAACAGCACTGCGTCGAGGTCGACCGATTATCTACCCAAGTCTCGGTCGAGAAAGGTTTTCGAACCTTTGTTGGCAGAGGTCACCTTGCTAAGCTTTCTCGGCATAGTTAGGTGTTACGAATCGCATTGCTCGGCGTACAGGACGCCGAGTGGTTTTATGATTGGATACTCGCAAGTAGGTTTCAGGGTTCGGCATTCCGACGGCCGAACTACGTTTACCATCAAGACATACATTACGTTCGAGTACTTGTGCCCATACACCTTGGTCTCGATTCGACGTGCTTATACTCTCACGAATATAATCACGGTGACCGAATCGGGCTCCGACGATTATTGAACTCCGCAGAATTAGCAGCCTTGTCTTCAGGCTGTAGAACTCAGAGACCGAGAGTGTTCCTTCCTCGGTCGCAATCGCAAGATAAAGAAGTCAACGACGCGCTCAAAGCGACATCAGCAAATTTTACTCCTCGGCCGAGCTCGGCCGACGAGTTGGCACGCCCCGCATTCAACCGAAGGACGTAGTTAGCTTACTAGTTACTCGGCCTGCGCGCCACGTAGGTTTTGTAATTTTTAGGGTCAACATTTTGGCACGCCCAGTGGGACCATTGTGCTAAACCTTCGGAGTTCATGACCATTGAGACACGGTCTACGAAGCAGAAAACAACCATGGGAAAGTCAACAACTGACTTGCCAGTGCAAGGCCTTGGGCAGGATTTGCATTCTACAAAAAATCCGATCATAATTGCGCCGCCCGAGGCCACTAGTATAACACGCCGGGAGAATGAAGTCTGTCTCGGCGGACAACCTTACAACCCCACAGTCCCGAATCAAACAGCTGGAATGTTCATGGAAGGGATTGTAGAAGATTGTGATGACGATGGTGGAGAAGGTTCCGATCCACCAACTAGGACATTCCTTCGGAGACGACTGGATGAACAATATCGTCAGGTCGAGCAGTCGATTGGTCAGAAGATGAATGATTTGCTAGACGCAATACGTAGTAATAGCGATACACAGACCAGAATGCTCGAACTATTGGTTAGTAAAGCTTTCGAAGATGGCCAGGTCGGCCCACCTCGGCAGATTTCGACGAATGTGCCAATACCAGCCGAGAGAGGGCCCGCCCGACCGTAACCAATCACCTTAGAAAGAAGAGGTGGACCAGGGAATAAATCCGAGGGACCAAGCCAGGGAGAAGAAGCCGCTTCCGTAAACATGATCGAAGTCCAGAGAATGATTGATTCGGCCCTGAAGAAAGGGCCGAAGTTTCCAAAATTCATTCATCCATACCCGGCTTATGTAGAAAGGTTTGAATACCCACGAGGATTTAAGATCCCTGATTTCAGCCTCTTTGCCGGGGAGTCGTCTTTATCCTCATTAGAACATGTGGCTCGGTTCACAGCGCAGTGTGGAGACGTCAATAGCGACTTCTACAAACTACGTTTGTTTAATTTTTCACTGACAGGTTCAGCTTTCGCCTGGTACATTAATCTTCCACCCAATTCTGTGCAGAGTTGGGAAGAGTTGGTCGAAAAATTCCATGAACAATTCTATCGGCCAGGGATGGAGATATCCGTATCATCCTTGGCCAGGATGGCTCAAGCATCCGACGAGTCTCCAATGGAGTACTTAACAAGGTTTAAGTCGGCCAGGAATTGGTGCCGAGTACCACTCCCCGAAGTGGAGTTCGTCAGGATCGCCCTTAACGGATTAGACGTGGAGTACAAAAAGAAGTTTCTGGGGGCAAATATTCGGGATATGTACGAACTTGCTCAACATGTCGAGCAATATGATTATCTGCTCCGAGAAGAAAAGATATCGAAGTCACCATCCCGGGGGACGTTGTATAAGAACCCCACGGTGAGCTATGCATCGGCCGAAAGTGAAGACTCTCAGTATGTTAGTGTGGACGCGGCCGAGATAATAATAGACAAACCTTATGTTTGCAAGGCTTTGGCGCAAGTAAATACCAAAGACGCCAAAACCCGTTTGACCGCCGAGGAAACGGGCAAGTCATCAAAAGTATACACTTTTGATATCACCAAAGCTGATGCAATTTTCGATCAGTTATTGGCAGCAAAGATCATCAAGCTTCGGCCAGGACATACTATCCCTAAGGCCGACGAATTAAAAGGAAAGATATACTGCAAGTATCATAATTCTAATAAGCATGCAACCAATAATTGTGTTGTGTTCCGGGACACAATTCAAAGCTGGATCGAAAAAGGAAAGTTGAAATTTCCGGAAAAGATGGCGGTCGATGTTAATCCTTTCCCTTCGACGACGATTGGTATGGTGGATGCTCACCTTCCTAAAAACAAAGGGAAGGCCGAATACGTACCGGTGCAACATGTCCATAAACGGAATGGTCGCACAAGACTACAGCTCGATATCTTTTTGAATGCACCACCAGCGGAACAATCGAGGCCACCCGCCGATGAGCCTATGACAAGGTCAAGTTCCGACGAGGCTCATGGATCAAAGGTGTTATGTGACCACTGTAAAACACCAGTTGAGCCTGGGAGGAAGACATCTTCAACACCACCCGCGGCCTCTACAACATCGTCGACAGGGTTAATTCCACGACATCAAGTGTTTGATCGACTCGGCCCACAAGTACGGCCGAAAGACCAGACCTCGGTCAGGCGGCGTCTGGATTTCGACGCACCTTTCCACAATGAGGATTATTACTCGCGCAATGCTAATAGTTTGGCCTCACCAGCCGATCGCAAAACTTTCAAACCACCAAGGACATCGGATCAACGCTGGTACAGTTACAATTCTCCGACTGGTTTGTATACGGCACTGTCCAAATCCCAAAAACGTCGTCGTCAACGGATAGATTGCATGGCTCGGCGACAAGAAGCGCAGGCCAGCCCGGCCAATCAATGGCAACCAAAAAAGGCCGTGGAAGATAGTAGCGAACGGCCAACCCCGACTATCATGACCGAGTTAGCCGAAGGGAAGAAAGTAGCGGAGGCTGGTTTCGAAACCACCATTGAGGAGGCTGAGAAACGTATTAAGATCCTTCTCCGGCCTGGGGAAACGAGAGCTCGTCTAGAGTACTTTACACAAGAGGCCGAAAGGAAACTTTCTCCGTTACCACCGCGCGAGCCGCTTATCAAAATACGGCGCAACTTACACCCTCCGTTCCTCGGTGCATCCTTGGAATACATGCGAGAATTTCATAAGAAATACTCCGCAAATAACTTGTACGGACTCCCCAAGGCATGTCAGGAAGCCCTCGACTTAGCGCTAACTTGCCCTGATGCCGAGCAAATTATCCAGAAAACTTCTGATCCAGCCATTAAAGCTAGGTTTCAACATGTACGGGAGGCTCGGGTCCTTGGTTTTGAGGTCGATCCTTATACAGATATCGACGCCGCCGAATTACCCTTTTCGCTCGAAGACCTTCAGCATTTACGCTATCATTTCGAAGTCTTCTCGGCTGTATCGCTCTTCGGCCTCACGGCCGACGAGGAAAAACGGATAGCACGATTGGATACCTATTTAGACACAAGGAACGCCCGTATTGCATATGAAGAACGAGCCCGTGTAACAAAGGACCAACGAAAATCTTCGGCAGTCCACATCGCCGAAGGAAATGGCTCACCCACACTCGATTTGGTTCCCACGTCTCGGATACCGGCTCTTACCGAGGAACTCAAAAGTTTGATCGAGGATTTTCCAACGACTGCTACAGAGGATAGTTCTCCGGAAGACGACGACCATGACCCCATGGGCCCCTCGGTCCTCGAACATATGGAGATTAGTATGGTACACGTTCTACCAGCTGAATTCCATCCAAGTACCCACCAGTCAAGCTTCTTGGTCGGGGATGTAGTTGCCGAGGAAGCCACACAAGTAGACTTCGTCGCAAATGACGACGATCGAGAAAACCAGAGTGGAGATAACCTCAAAGCAGCTTTGGCCGAGCTATTTCCCCGCTCCTCCTCGGTTAATCTCCAACACCTAAAGCCGTTGTATGTCAAGGCTCACATCGAAGGATTTCCCATTTCTAAAGTATTTGTCGACTGTGGAGCCACAGTCAACATTATGCCAATATCCGTCATGAAGGCTTTACGCCGTTCTGATAATGAACTCATTCCGTCAGGGATCACTATGAGCAGCTTTGTTGGTGACAAATCTCAGACCAAAGGGGTGCTCCCGTTGGAAGTTAGCATTGCCGGTCGTCAACACATGACGGCATTCTTTGTCATTGATTCCAAGACGGATTATAACGCATTACTTGGCCGCGACTGGATCCACCAAACCAGCTGCATTCCTTCATCATTATACCAAGTCCTCATCTTTTGGGATGGCAAATCGGTCATAGTTCACCCAGCCGATAACCAACCATTTGAAACCAACATGATTCAGGCTCGCTATTATGATGATCACGTCGGCTACATCACCCTCCAAGGCCTTAACGAGGATGGACGGCCGACAAGAATTTCAGTACAAAAAGTGATTGAGGTCGGCGCCGAGACTGTCCAACAGGATTCGGCGAGACTTGGCTTGGCGAACTTGGTCATCAATGCCGATGATTGAGCACACCACACAAGAACGGCGTCAGGCCGCGGTTTCATCTACAATGGAACGTCTGCTGGCCCATTGGTACGCCATTACCAAGCAACCACATTCTGGCGTCAATTTAATCGAATTTCTGGCCGAAGCAGATAATGGCCCCGTTCTATCTTTCGATAAAGTTCAGGCTGCGCCGGCCGAACTCGAAGACCATCGACCTCAAGTCAAGGACCCGTTAGAGGAAGTGAACGTCGGCACGGCCGAGGATCCTCGAAATTGTTTATTAGTGCGTTACTCCCACCGTCCATGAAGGTCGAACTCCATAAACTACTCCACGAATTTAAAAATTGCTTTGCGTGGAGTTATCATGAAATGCCAGGCCTCGACCGAAACCTTGTAGAGCATGAGCTACGCATCAAGGAGGAGTGTAAGCCTTTTCGACAGCCTCCTCGCCGATTTTCAAACGAAGTACAACTCGGCATTAAGGAAGAATTAGTTCGGCTTCTAAAAGCCGGGTTTATTAGGACCGCTCGGTATGTCGAATGGTTGGCCAATATCGTCCCCGTATTAAAGAAAAACGGTGCCCTTCGCATTTGCATCGATTTCCGTAATCTAAATTTGGCTACTCCCAAGGATGAATATACAATGCCGATCTCAGATTTATTAATTGATGCCGCAGCTAATCATGAACTGCTATCTTTTATGGACGGTCATGCAGGTTATAACCAGATTTTCATCGCCGAAGCTGACGTCCACAAGACGGCTTTCCGTTGCCCGGGGGCACTTGGTACTTACGAATGGGTAGTCATGCCTTTCGGCCTCAAGAATGCCGGCGCCACATACCAACGAGCCATGAATATGATATTCCACGACTTAATCGGTACAATCGTTGAAGTTTATATCGATGATGTGGTCGTAAAATCCAAACGTCGTCAAACACACCTTGACGACCTGAGGCAAGCGTTCCTTCGCATGCGCAAAAACAACCTCAAGATGAACCCGGCCAAGTGTGCTTTCGGTGTTTCGGCCGGTCAGCTTTGCTTTCTTTGCTTTGAAAGCCTCCATCTCTACTCGACCAGCCTCATGCGCGACCTTGGCCACCTTCAAATCGTCCTCGGCTTGTAAGGCTCGCTCGAAGATGAGTAAGTGTTGCCGAGTCCGCTCCAGGAGATCGGTAAGGAATGAGATACCCTCCGGGCTCAGGTGACCGCCACTGGCGAGGTCATTGAGACACTCTCCAACAGAATCAAGGCCCTTGCACCGGAGAGCTTGGGAGGCAGTCAGAGACAAGACTTCGTGCAGCTTCACGAAGACTTCGGCTGGCGTGGCTCCCGCCGATTCGGCCGGAGCTGCAGAGGAGCCGGCCTCACCTGTCGTGCTCTGAAGAAGAGCGTCAAGCTCCACTTCCCACGACGGCTGCACGTAAAAGGAAAACTTTGAGAAAGAAAGGAAAACTGGGAAGAAATCGCAGAAGGAAGAACTGGGAAGTTTGATTGGGACGAACAAGAATGAGGAAATTGAAATTTTAGAATTTCTGAAAGCGTAAAAGGCGAATGGCAGAAATATGGGTATTTATAGGCTTTTCAGGATGAATATCAAACGTCTGGGATTCAAAAAGCACTGGTTCAAATTGGGGGGAAATTTAACCGGGAAGGGCTCAATCATTTCGGATATTTTGGGAACCTGCGAAGAGGGGATCGAGGAGTCGAAAATCCAGGACGCACGATTGCGTGCGACACCAGTTTTAAGGCATTAATGAGGATGAGATGTTCCAGTTATTACACGGTCTCGAGGCCCACGATTGAAAGTTTTAAGAACGGCGGAGAATCGACACGTGGCCACGCGTTGGGGGCAACGAGGAAAGTGCAATCATGTCTAATAAATACGCAGGAATAACGGTCATTAAGGAAGTAAAGTCCAAAAGAGAAAAAAACACCTTGACGACCTGAGGCAAGCGTTCCTTCGCATGCGCAAAAACAACCTCAAGATGAACCCGGCCAAGTGTGCTTTCGGTGTTTCGGCCGGTAATTTCTTAGGATTTTTGGTGCACCATCGCGGCATCGAGGTCGACGAAAATAAAGCCCGCGCCATCATTAGCGCCCCACCGCCGACGACAAAGAAGCAGCTTCAGTCGTTACTCGGGCAGATCAATTTCCTCCGTCGTTTCATCGCCAATTCGGCCGGTAAAATGAAAGCATTCTCTACACTCCTTAAACTGAAGGAGACCGACCGATTTGAATGGCGCGAAGAGCATCAAGCTGCATTTACGCAAATCAAGGTGGCCCTTTCCACCCCACCTGTGCTCATTCCACCTTGTCGCAACAAACCCCTCAAATTGTACATTTCGGCAGCTGTTGAATCCATTGGGTGCCTACTCGCACAAGATAACAACGTCGGCCGCGAACAAGCTATCTTTTACCTTAGCCGCCACCTGAATTCACCAGAACTTAATTATTCCCCTGTCGAAAAACTTTGCTTAGCGTTGTTTTTCGCCGCATCCAAGCTTCGGCATTACATGCTCCCCACAGTTACGCAAGTCATCGCACAAACCGACGTAATTCGTTACATGCTGACTCGGCCTATGGTCAAAGGCCGGATTGGGAAATGGACACTCGCCTTATCCGAGTTCAGCCTTCAGTATGTACCCCAAAAGGCCGTCAAGGGGCAAGCCCTCGCCGACTTCCTGGCACAACACCCATCCCCTTATGGTCTTGAGGGGGGCGAGGTCGACATCGGTTTCGTCACCACACGCGATAACCATTGGACTATGCATTTTGATGGTTCCAGTACTTCGACCTCGGCAGGTGTCGGCATCGCAATTCAGTCGCCTGACCACTGCCGATGGTGTTTTTCTCTCAAGTTAGATTTCAGCTGCACCAATAATCAGGCCGAGTATGAAGCCCTCATTATCGGCCTCCATGTTTTACACGATCTACGGGCCCCCCGCGTTCTCGTCCTTGGTGATTCCGAACTTGTGATTAACCAACTGAACGGCGTGTTTCGTTGCATGAGTTGTACTTTAGCTCCCTATCACATGGTCGCCACTTACCTGGCCGAGTCGTTCGACCAAATCACATTTGAACACATTTCACGTATCCACAATACTGACGCCGACGAACTCGCCCAGATCGCCTCCGAAGCACAACTCATGGGGGGCAAACTAAGTCAAATTATGGAAATTGCGAACACGGGTCAACGCTCGTACCCCGTTTTGATTAATCAGCAAACTCTCCAACGCACGCACGTAATACGTACAAGGGTGATGTCGCTCCCATCCCTGTTAGAACGAGGAGATCCCATAGAAGTATGCGCCGTCGAAGTAGAACCGGATGATTGGAGAAAGACGATGTTACGGTACCTCAATAACCCCAATGGGAAACACGACCGAAGAACGAAGGTGCTCGCGACGAATTACGTGTCGTATCAAAATGAATTATATCGCAAGGGCGAAGATGGTTTACTACTATTGTGCCTCGGCCCACACGAGGCCGCCCAAGTAATGGCCGAGGTACATGAAGGAATTTGCGGAGCGCACCAATCTGGACGAAAGATGCGTTGGTTGCTCCGACGACATGGTTATTTTTGGCCCAATATATTAAAGGATTGCATCGAATATGCGCGGAGATGCGTATCATGCCAGATTCATGGACCCGTTCAGAGAGCCCTGGCCGAATTGCTACACTCGGTTACTAAGCCATGGCCGTTCAGGGGTTGGGCAATGGATGTAATTGGCAAAATTACGCCATCATCGGGGGCAGCGAAACACGCATGGATAATTGTAGCAACTGACTATTTCACTAAGTGGGTCGAGGCAAGGTCATACGCCGAATTAACGGCTAAAGAGGTATGCAACTTCGTAGAGGAGAATATTGTGACCAGATTCGGCGTGCTAGAAACGATCATAACTGATAATGGCACTATTTTTACGGCCGATAGGTTTAGGGAATACGCGGCAAGATTGAATATCCGACTCGAGCAATCTACGCCTTACTACCCACAGGCAAACGGACAGGCCGAGGCAAGCAACAAAGTGTTGATCGGCATCCTTGAAAAAATGGTAAAAGAGAAACCTGGTTTGTGGCATTTGAAGTTAAGTGAAGCATTATGGGCATACCGAACTTCACCCCGGTCGGCCACTGGAACCACTCCTTACGCGTTAACTTATGGACACGACGCCGTGTTACCGGTCGAATTGAGTATAAGTTCGTTGCGAATAATCGAGCAGAGTGATTTGAACAGTATTAAATATAGTCAAGCGATGCGACAAGAGTTAGAAGACTTAGAAGAAAGTCGAATCGATGCAGTTAACTTGTTAATAGCACAAAAGAAAATTGCCGAGCGAGCGTATAATCAGCGTGTAAGACAAAAAACGTTCGGCGAAGGAGAATTGGTTTGGCAAACTGTGTTGCCTGTTGGGATTAAAGATCCCAGGTTTGGTAAGTGGTCGCCGAATTGGGAAGGGCCATTCATCGTTCACAAAGTACTCGGCAAGGGGGCATATCATCTAAGAGATCGGACGGGTTCAGTTCATAAATTGCCGATTAATGGAAAGTTTGTGAAGAAGTACTACCCAATTACATGGGAAATGCAAGAGTAAGACCATTGTACTGATAGCAAAATAACCATTGTATTGATAACAAAAGATTCATTACAAGAGAACAAATACAATGATTAAATTCCTAAGGGGTCGAAGGGAGGAAAGTCTCAAGGGCAGCTTTCAGCTCCAGCCACTTCGCCTCGCTCAAAATTATCTCAGCCTGCCGCGTTTTCTTGTTGCACTGCAGTTGCTGGATACGCCGTGCGCCGGCAGCGAAGGCCGTCAGCCGAGCCTTGTTAGCCTCAAAATCCTTCTCAAGCTCGGAAGCAGCAGCCGACCTTTGGCGTTGAAGGTCAGAAATCTGACGCTGGAGGTCAGAAATCTGGAGATCAAACTCGGTCAGCTTTGCTTTCTTTGCTTTGAAAGCCTCCATCTCTACTCGACCAGCCTCATGCGCGACCTTGGCCACCTTCAAATCGTCCTCGGCTTGTAAGGCTCGCTCGAAGATGAGAAAGTGTTGCCGAGTCCGCTCCAGGAGATCGGTAAGGAATGAGATACCCTCCGGGCTCAGGTGACCGCCACTGGCGAGGTCATTGAGACACTCTCCAACAGAATCAAGGCCCTTGCACCGGAGAGCTTGGGAGGCAGTCAGAGACAAGACTTCGTGCAGCTTCACGAAGACTTCGGCTGGCGTGGCTCCCGCCGATTCGGCCGGAGCTGCAGAGGAGCCGGCCTC
This sequence comes from Pyrus x bretschneideri, assembly GCF_019419815.1. Lineage (NCBI taxonomy): Eukaryota > Viridiplantae > Streptophyta > Magnoliopsida > Rosales > Rosaceae > Pyrus > Pyrus x bretschneideri. The sequence goes on from NW_025999510.1 coordinate 12,288, forward strand.
ACCTGTCGTGCTCTGAAGAAGAGCGTCAAGCTCCACTTCCCACGACGGCTGCACGTAAAAGGAAAACTTTGAGAAAGAAAGGAAAACTGGGAAGAAATCGCAGAAGGAAGAACTGGGAAGTTTGATTGGGACGAACAAGAATGAGGAAATTGAAATTTTAGAATTTCTGAAAGCGTAAAAGGCGAATGGCAGAAATATGGGTATTTATAGGCTTTTCAGGATGAATATCAAACGTCTGGGATTCAAAAAGCACTGGTTCAAATTGGGGGGAAATTTAACCGGGAAGGGCTCAATCATTTCGGATATTTTGGGAACCTGCGAAGAGGGGATCGAGGAGTCGAAAATCCAGGACGCACGATTGCGTGCGACGCCAGTTTTAAGGCATTAATGAGGATGAGATGTTCCAGTTATACACCTTGGTCTCGATTCGACGTGCTTATACTCTCACGAATATAATCACGGTGACCGAATCGGGCTCCGACGATTATTGAACTCCGCAGAATTAGCAGCCTTGTCTTCAGGCTGTAGAACTCAGAGACCGAGAATGTTCCTTCCTCGGTCGCAATCGCAAGATAAAGAAGTCAACGACGCGCTCAAAGCGACATCAGCAAATTTTACTCCTCGGCCGAGCTCGGCCGACGAGTTGGCACGCCCCGCATTCAACCGAAGGACGTAGTTAGCTTACTAGTTACTCGGCCTGCGCGCCACGTAGGTTTTGTAATTTTTAGGGTCAACAGGTTGGTTTTCCAAAGATTAGTGATATATATATATATATATATATATATATATATATATATATAAGAGTCGGCCATGAGGTGGAGTATATATATATATAAGTAGGCCGAGCTCAGCCGAAGTTTGATTATCATGCCAAGCCAATATGACAATTGAGATTGGGCCGAGGTCGATGAGTTGGCCGAGATGCAAATTGGCATCTTGTACGAGTTCAACTATGGGTTCTTAATAGCATGGTGTGCTTTCCTTTTGCCAAGAAATTTTTGTCTTCTTCGGTGATACCACTAGATTTTGCTGGGCACAGAGATTTAATTTCCTTAATCATTCGGCTGACGAGCCGAAGTTCAAGGAAATTGGGAGACAATGTTTGGACCCGATTTTACACCATCGGTTCAAGCGATCGTGGTCGTTGAGTAAGCATGGTTCTTAATCGTCGGATAAGAAAGTTAGGATAATTTGCTATTGTTAAGAGATAATATTATGGTTCTTAATCATAATAATTATCTTTTAATAAATTATCTTAATTTTCTTATGCAAAATAAATTATACAGATTCTTGGACACTTCACGTGGCCTAACATGGATTTGTAAACCGAAGATAATGGTGAATAGGAAACTTAATAAGGTTAGATGATGGATGTCAGCTTAGTATCTAGTCGGCTACATGGGGTCTATGGTTGAATAGACTCACGTACAAAGCAACATGGAACAATGGGAAAAGATTTTACACGTGGTGGTGATAAGATGGCAATACAATTTGATCATTATTAGGATACGTGGTCTTCATGTATGCATGGGTAACTTGCAGATGGGATGAATTGGAATTGCAAATTGGATAGGCATTTGCAACATGTGGGGGATACGGATTCTTGAGAAAAGTAAGGTGATTGTTTTGGGAAGTGAATTGTCTTTCCAATTAATATGTTAAGGTAATAATACAAATTGGAGCACGACATTGACACTTTGACTAAGGGGAAGTGATATTATCAAAGGGTTTTTATCACAATATCCGGATGTAGAAGAGTTAGAGTGGAACTGGGAAAATCTATTTTGGCAACGGAGCACTACGAATTCTATAAATACAAGGCTTTGAACGCTGAAAATGCCACTTCCAATTCAACACACAATTGCCCGGTGCAAACCTCTCAAACATATTCAGATTTTTTATTTTCTTTTTTCGCCAACACATCTTCAGTTTGGATAAACAGCACTGTTAAGGCAACGGGCGAACATCTTTAGTTTGGATAAACAGTACTGTTGCCGTAGAATCAGCCGACCGAGCACCTTCAGTTTGGATAAATAGCACTGCATCGAGGCCGACTGGTTACCTATCCAAGTCTCGGTCGATAAGGGTTTCCGAATCCTTATTGGTAGAGGTCATTTTATTAGCCTTTCTGGCGAAGTAAGGTGTTACAAGTTACTACATTCGGCGCATTGAACGTCGAGTGATTTTATTATTGGATACTCACAAGTGAGTTTCAAGGTTCGGCATTCTGACGACCAAACCATATTTATCATCAAGACATACATCTTCTTTGACTACTTGTGTCCATATAGTCTGGTGTCGATTCAACGTGCTTATACTCTTACAAATATAATCATTGTGGCCGAATCCTGCGCCGACGATTCGTGAACTTCGTAGAACTAGCAGCCTTGTCTTCAGGCTCGAGAACCTGAAGGTCGAGACTTGTTCCTTCCTTGGCCGTAATGGCAAGATCAAGAAGTCAGCAATGCACTCAACACAACATCAACAAATTTTACTCATCGGTCGAGCTCAGCCGACGAGTTGGCACGCCCCGCATCAACCGAAGGACATAGTTAGCTCATTAGTTACTCGGCCTGCGCACAACGTAGTCTTTGTAATTTTTAGGGTCAACAGTATGTTACTCGCATGTTTTGTAAGTAGAGATTCTTGTAGTCTTGCTCAATCTAAAAGATTGTGGTCGCATTGCAACGGTGGTTAGATTTGGTTTTCTTGTTGAGCGATGAGCTATGCAGTCTTGTCTACTCATAATGAGTTTATGTGGTTTTGCTTCCATGATGACTTTATGTGGCTTCACTATTCAATGGTGACTATTTGTAATCACCAATACAAATATATTATCTATCGTTTTGTGACAAGTTTGTATGAGTAGCGTGTGAAGTTTTCATACAAGTGGTAGCGATTTAGGGGTTTACTATTGTTGTCTTGTTTGTGCAAATTCACCTCAAGTCATTTTCTTGGCATCTCTGTATTGTTTGAGATGATTAATGAAATTACCAAATTATGAAAAGGTCTTGACATGATCTATATATATATAAAGTGAGAAGGAAAAAAATGTGAAGCTTTCAAAATGCCTAAAATGACCCCTTTTTTATTTTATTTTATTTATTTTAAAGATTGAAATTTAATTAAAAAGGAAAAAAACTACATAAATACAAAATTAAACTACCTCACGTACTGGAGGGAATAATTACTGATATAGCTAATTTTTTTAAACACATGTAAAGACAGTTTTTAAAATCTATGCATATAAGGAAAAAGAGCAAATTGTCATATGCCTTGGCGTATGGCCAGAGGTTAATAAATATGAAAATTAAAAGATAAAAACTCATTGTATGACTTAATCAAATTAATTAACTACCGAATTAAGTTACGACCGTAGCATGATGGAGAGGAGGAGGTGATATAGCAGCAGATCAAATCTCCTTATGTCTGATTTCCATCTACATATTGGGATCGACATTGTGAGGCCATAGCATCATCCTATGGGGCTAAGGGAGATATGCGACCGACGAAGAAAAGTAGAGCATGGTTCCATGAGGTTTGGAGAGAGTATGGTTTTATGAGGTTTGTTGAAGCCTTGTGACTCCAAAGTAGGGTTTTGTTTTTCTACAGTAAAGATTAGTATATGCCCATACACAAGTGTGTGAATTTTTTATTTTTGTTTTTAAAATGGAAGGAGAGAGGGGAGAGAGGGTTTTTTTTTTTTTTTTTTTTTTTTTTTCTAATTTTTAATATTAGTGATATGTTAGAATTACATGTGGGTGGGGCAGTAAAGAAAAAGAAAAATTTAGTTTGAAATTACATTATTGCTTTTTTTTTTTTTTTATTATTTCTGTTCATTTTTCATTAGAGGGTTAGAATGATAGTTATATGGATTTGGAACATGTCACTCCCCTCACAATGACACCTTGGTCACCAAAGTTCAAATCTCCAATTTAATGGTTAGTTGCGTCTTGGTGGGCAATTGATATGGGGTCAACATCCTCTTCAAGGACGTTGCCAAAAAGATGGGGATCCTAGTATAAGACCACCCTCTACACCTTCGATGGAACTCATGTTTGATCTCTCGAAATAGTAAGACTGGCAGTTTAGCCGGAACCATATAATTATCAGGTGACCTTCCTCGTTATCAATTGCCTTACTCCTCACAATGCCATACATGGCCGGAACTGGCTTCATGAGATGAAAACAGTCCCTTCATCCTAACATCCACGACTCTGCTACCTAGTAGCTAAAAGAGTCAAAGAAATCAAGGGAGATCAAGCAACAACATGATGCTATACAATGGAGAACATGAACATGATCCGCAAGAGCAAAAGTTTCAGTGTTTCCATGGAGGAATCGACATAGCAATCACAAGCTGGGGGTTAACAAACGAGCTATAAAGAATTTGACCTAGACATTGACCCTTAAGATGACAACACTATGCAATCTAAGGCCAATGAGGACGCCGTCTACATAAACCTGGACCCAAAAAAATCAAAAAGCAAAGCTAGGATTAGATTAAAGTTGAACAATCGAGAGAAAGAATTGTTCATCATTTTCCTGCAGGACAACAAGGATATGTTCACCGCTTTCCTACAAACCAACAAGAATTGTTAACCGTTCTCCTGTGGGTTACAACATTTAAACTCGGGCTTTACATCATTCGAGAGAATAGCAAAAAAAGTGACCTGAAAATCATCTGAGGACATCTCTGAACTCCGACCCTGAGTACGACTACTTCTATCCCAGTTTAACATACTAAGTCAATTATGTTTTGCAGCACCACATGTTTAACAGGTTTAAAAAGGGCATCCAGACTAGGCAATCCCAAGTGTAATTTTATTCAAATGGAGCTTTGATACGAGAAAATTCTTTGACCAAGCCAGTCAGGGTAGTCTGATCAGAAATGCTCAGGTTCGACACCTAGAGTCTGACAAAAGGATTCTAAAAGTGTTTTTTCGACCCGCATGTAGCCGACCAAGTCCTCAAAGAACTTTCGTTTAAGATTCACTAGGGAAAGACAACCAACTCGAACTAAAAGAGAAATCCCCCTTTAGTGTCACATTGGAAAACATCAAAACCCTTGAATAAGAGAAAATGGATAGATGAGACAAAGACGGGAAGCCATTCCAGACACAAGACAACATGTTCATGTCCTTAACCGATCAATACATTAAGGTAAGTGTAGAGCACAAGATTTGCCATGGGTTTAATACTTAGTACCTGGTACTGGAGTAAGGTAATATTCCAGATATCGTGATGGAAATCTTCATGAACACTAAGTTGGAAAGGTGATGTTTTTCCCAACCAACATTGCCAAAGAAGCTTTGAGCTCTGTCTCGCGCCCGCATGCTTACTCTCTGCTCTGTCACTCATTACTCCAAAGTTAGTTTATCTCGGAAAGATTGTTGGATTAAATTAGATTCTACAATGTAAGTAAAGGATGGAAAGTTCTTAGCATTCAAGCGTCACTCAACTAGAAGGATAAACATCATTCGAAGAAAAGTGCATACATATATGAAATAGGAAGCAAGGAAAGCACAAAAAATTTGCCACTGGGGCAAATAAGTTTGAACCATGGAAGTACATGCCCCCATCTCAGCAGAACACTAAAGTTATCCCCTTTCGTGACTTCTTTACTCTTGGTAGAAGCTAGAGGATCTGTGCACGCTTTAGGAGTTGGGTTATCACTGGTGTAAAGTTAAGTGTTAAGTATTTGGCTTTCCTTGTCAAATGTTCTATTTGTGTACCACATGCTCATTTTAGTGTTAAACTACATTATCTGAGAATAGGATGCCGCTACTAGGATCAAACGTTCAAGGAAGTGGCTCACCTCACATCAAAGGTTTGTTCACGCATGTGCATCTCATATCTCTATTTTGTGGCATTATGTCTAGTTTAATTGTCTAGTCAGTTTTGCGTGCTGACTTCCAGCTATCTAGGCACATATATTAAGACAGTCCATATGGGCTGACTAACACCTTTATGAGGGTAGTCAGTTTCTAGCCATTGATCTATCCAGATTTCTTTTGTAGCTGACAAGTGTCTTTAAGACACATTGGCTGATGGAAAATCTGATTTCCTTTGGTATATTTGTTCCCTAGGGTTTTATTTTGGTGCTTGGGGTTTTAGTACTTAGTTTTTAGAGAGAGAGAGAGAGAGAGAGAGAGAGAGAGAGAGTTGCCTGAAAGGCTATAAGCTTGCATTTTCTCCATTTATGAACCCCTAATTGCCAAACCTTCCTCATGCCTTAAACACCCAATCATTGTATATTAAGGTTGCATTGTTTTAAGGTTTCGCATTTATGTCTTGGTTTGGTTTTAAGCTTTAAATTCAGTTTTAGACCAAGCTTTTGGATTCAAGTTAGATTATTCCTTCAACTATTTGACTGGAGAATCTGACTAGTCATTTGAATCAATATTTCATGTGCATATCATAAAATCATATCATATCATTGGTCATGTTGATCTCGGGGCCACAAGGTGATGAGCTCAGGAAAAGCTGCCACTTCGTGAAAACCATAGGAGTCTGTCTCGTGTAAGGCAAGGATGCATAAAGGTAAAGCTGCTTTGTAGAAAAAGATATAGGAATTGAGCATGTGTGGTCTTTTTATGAACCTTTGTTTACATTAGTGGATTGGACTTAGTGGAGAGTCCCCGGTTTTTTTTTAGACCAAAGGTGGGTTTTTCTGGCCAAAAATATCTTGTGTTCAAGTTATTTTTATTGTGTCACACATCTCACATACACATACATGATACATTTATCTGTTGAACATTTAAATGGTATTTGCTCGCAATCTTGCCCACTTGACACATTAATAACTTGCAACGAATTGCTGCCTTGCTGACTAGGATAATTTTTGGTAATTGAAATTGGTAATCGAATCTTTGATTTATTGACTAACAAATCTATCTTAGTTGACTAGCAGGCTTGTTTAGTCAGTCCAGCAAATTATAATTTTTATATATAGGATATTCCGCCTGGTGCCAATTTCAATTGGTATTAAAGCCTTTCTCTAGATATCCATAGAGTGATCTCATGGATTTGCTGGTATTGGGTGGAATATCACCATGGATCATGATCGTGTCAGTGGCTCATGCAATACACCTGTATTCTTTAATGGAGAGTCCGTGATTAAGCCAAACAGTGAATGGACTCAAGAAGAAATTGCTTCAGCAATGGCTAATAGGAAAGCAAAGAATGCAATTGTTCTTGCCATTTCGTCTAATCATTTTACTCATGTTCGATATTGAACAACTGCCAAGCAAGCTTGGGATAGACTCCGACTTCTTCATGAGGGTGATAAACAAGTGAGAGATTTAAAGCTTCAAATGACCATTTCGAAATATGAAGATTTGAGAATGCTCGAGTCTAAGCCTTTCTCAGCCTTTTTTGAGAAAGTTGAAATTTTAACAAATGAAGCCTTGGGGTTAGGGAAGCCTATTGATGAAACAACTGTTGTTCAAAAGATTTTGAGATGATTGCCCAAAAGATTTCAAGCAAAGAAGGCTGCCATTCAAGAGTTTCAGAACCTAAATGAGATCAAGCTTGGAAAATTGGTTGGGAAGCTCATTACTTATGAGATGGAGCTTGACATGGATGAAAATGACTCCAAGAAGAGAAAAGAACTGGCTCTTCAAATTGTTGAGAACTGTGAGGTTGTTGGTGATGTGTGTAGACATGCCTCAAAAAATGATCTTGGCCTATTCGTCAAACAATTCAAAAGAATTCTCAAAAACAAAGGAAATGACTCTAAATGGTTTGGTGAGTCATTAAACAATCGCAAAAAACAATCTATTGGAGTGAAGCACAAAGGGTTACTAGAAAAAGCGACAAAGGTGTGTTAAAGATACCTAGTCACTGCTTTGCATGTAGGGGAAGTGGACACCGTGCTGCTGATTGTGCTAACACCAAACTCCTTAGTCAAAAGCACAAAAAGGCGATAATGGTTACTTGGAGTGATAACAATGATCAAGGTTCTATGCATTCTAATGAGTTGTCCGATAATGAAGAAAAGGTTGACCAACAAAAAACAAACAAAAGTCACTTACCATGGAAGATTATCACAAAATTGCAGGACAATCTAAATAGAGTGGGTTCTACGGGGTGGAAAAAAGCACAAAAGCTTTTGCCGTGGTGGAGCAAATCGGGGAAGGTAGGGTAGAGAAGACGCCATTGAGAGAACTTGAGACCGGTGAATGGAGGGGATGCCCCTTCTGAGATCAGCGAATGGAAGCAAATGGGCTTTTTTCATTGCTTTCCTCGCCTTTCAACCGCTTTACTTTCTGCAATCACCAAGAAATGTACACGTGGGGCAGAAAAAAAAGAAGCAATTGCAGAAAATGGCGAGAAAGAGGCAAAATGAAAGGCAGAGAATGAAACAGCAGAGAAATCAAATAGGAATGGCCAGCGAGGGCGAAATTGCCATTTTGCTGTGAAAAAGTAGAAAAAAACATGGGGAAGACCAATTTGAGTGGCATTTTTGTCCGCACATCGCTTGTGACCAGTGCACCCGAGTTTGGGTTTTAGTATAGAAATAATATAATTTTCTCTTAAAAAGATTTATGTTGATGGTGTAGTGAAGCAGTAGACGAAATCAATAATAATGGATGTTCGTCAGTTTGTGGGAGGCCTCAGAGGCTATGGAATTGGAATATATGAATATTAAACTTGGCATTCGTGTCTTTTTTTTGTGTTTGTGTCGTTTTCGTGAAATACCCAATGTCTTAATAGGTTGTGTCATGTAACACCCATTAAAGTAAGCGAGTAATATGACCAGACCCGAAATTGACCCCTGAATTAGGTAATATGACCCGACCCATTACCTGTTAAAGAAAATATATTTTAAATCAATAAATAATGAAAATCTAAAAAAATGACTTTCGATGAGTAGAATAAAGCGTAAAGGACAATTGATGGTTAAATTTAAATCTAAGGTTTATGGATTATGGTGTCGGATTTTGAAGTTGACCCCGTTAGGAAAGTTGAAGTGTGATGCGTTCTAAAAATAGTAGACATGAATGGTCGTCAATTCTAAAAAAGTAAAATATGGGAGGTACCAGAAGAAGAGGATAAAATCATGTCAATCTTGAAATTGAGTTTTGATAATTTAACATTGTCATCACTGAAGCAATGGTTTGCATATTGTTCAATGTTGAAAAAAGGTTTTGAAATTGAAAAAGATGACTTGGGCCAACTCTAGATGGCTCAAGGATTTCTCCATTCTTCTCCCAACATGAGTATGGAGGATATAGGTAATGAATATTTTAACATTCTATTGCAAAACTCTTTATTTCAAGATGCTGGAGAAGATAAGGATGGCAATTCCAAATGCAAGATGCACCAATTTATTCAAGGCTGAAAAAGAGGAGTTGCCCAGCTCCATTTGGAAAGTTGAAATACTTGAGGTATCTCAGCATTTCCAGGACAAAAATAAGAGAACTCCCCAAATCTATTGGCAAGCTCTATAATATTCAAATGTTAAGAATGTCAAGCGCATATAGACTTAGAACGTTTCCTACGGAAATGGAAAATTTGATCAAATGAGTATGAGAAAGTTCCACTTGGGATGACAAGATTGACTCATCCACAAACGCTAACTTCCTTGAGTTTGGATATAGAAAGGTGTCATAGAATTGATGAGCTGGGAAGGTTAAATGAATTGAAAAGGAAACTAGTTATTGGATCATTGGAATTTGTGAGAGACAAGGACGAAGCAAAGAAATCAAATTTAGTGGGTAAAGGAAACATACAAGAATTGATATTAAGATGGAGCAATGTTTTTGAGCAGGATATTCTTGAAGGCCTCCAACCGCCCCACAAGTTAGAAAGCTTGACGATTTAGAACTTTCCGGGTACAAAATTTGCATCATGGATGATGAGCGATTCGTTGCCCATCAATTTAGCAGAGATTAAGTAAAAAATTTGCAGAAAATGTGAAGCAGTCCTGCCACTTGGACACTTGCTGAATCTTAGAAGTGTTTTATTTGAGGGTATGGAGAAACTAGAATGTGTTGTGGATGAGTTTTATGGTTATAAGTACGTTAATAATGATGAGGTGGCAACGAAGGTGACTTTGTTTCCAGCATTGAAAAGCTTATCATTTATTTATTGCCCATCTTTAGGTGAATAGAAGGAAGTGAAAGACATGTCAACAGGTGAGAAAGTAGCCTTAATAGTGTTTCCTCGCCTTGACATGTTGGATGTTCAGAATTATGCTCAATTGAGAAGTGCTCCCACTCATTTTCCATCTCTCAGGGAGTTGGATATATGGAATGTTGATAACGCCATGCCAATCGAAACCACTCTCACTCTCAAATATCTGAGTATCCAGGAATGCTGTAATCTAGAGGTTCTTCCCAGTTTAGACAACGTCACATTCCCCAATCTGAAGACGTTCAGAGTTAGTGGTTGCCCCAATCTAGAATCCTTCCAAATTTCAGCATCCTAATCTCTTCAGGAGTTGACCATAGTTGATTGCCCAAAGCTAAGATGCACTTCAATTCATAGTCTGCCTTCACTCCGCTATTTTTTTATTAGAAGATGTACGTCTCTTGAATTAAGGAAGAGGAAGAGGACTAGCACTACTCTCTAAGAGGAGGAGGAGGAGAAGGATGACTTGTCTTTAAACGGTTGCACATCCCTCCATGAACTAAGAATTGAAGAATGCAATGGATTCACAAGTACACTGAGTGGGCTTTTTTCTTGTACTAGTCTTCGCAAACTGCATATCGCGCACTGTCAAAATTTGAGGACTTTGTCGGGTCATGGGCTACAAACCCGTCTCTCTTGAGGATATGGATATACGGTATTGCCCTAATCTAAAGGCTATTCCCAGTTGAGACCACCTCACATCCCTCCTTCAATTGTATGTTGCCGGATGTCATCGATTAACATGGATACCATGTGGGCTTGCATCCTGCACATCTCTTTCCTCTTTATGTTTGTCTCATTGTAGGAATTTACAATATTTTCCCACGGGGCTGCAGTCTCTATCTCGTTTGGAACAGTTGTCGATCGGTGCCTTCTGCGAGGAGCTCAATTCTTTCCCGTATTTTCAGGTTCCATCGAAACTTGAAGAATTAGAATTGTACGCGTGGCGTAAGCTCAAGTCTCTACCTCATCAAATTCAACACTCCACTTCTCTAACATGTTTGTCCATTTGTCACTTCGCTGGTGTGGAGGCTCTTCCGGAGTGTTTGGGTAACCTTACATCTCTTACTGTGTTGAAAATTTGTGAATGTAAGAATCTGAGGTATCTGCCTATGGTCAAAGCTATGCAACGCCTAACCAAATTACATGACCTAAAGATCGAATCGTGTTCCCCTCTGGCAATAAGATGCGAGCGTATCTCCAGCCTAGAATGGCGAAGGATTTCTCACATTCCACATATCACAGGTAATTTTTTATTTTTGGAGCCCTTATTTTTATCTCCAATCAATTATCCATGTATCTTTTGTTCAATATTGTTCACTCACTCTCGTTTTCTGCAGTTTTAGGTCAACGATCTCTCTGTTAGACCAATTTTGTGGAAGGTATCTGTTTAGTCAATATGTCACTTCCTTCTTCAATCTTTCATCCTTGAATAAAACCATGTCGAGTTATCTAGAATACGTTAATCACAGATAAATTGGACTTGTATTTCAGCTCACTTAAGAAGAGAATTGCATTAAGAGAGGAGAGTAAGCACACTGCAACGGAAACTCGGATGCGAAAATAGCAGATTTTGGTCTGTCCATGGTTTTTCTCCAATGATAATGGGACTCGTGTGGTGACATCGGTCATGGGCACATCGGGTTCTCTTGATCCAGAGTATGTTCAAGTTTCCTTGCTCTATTAGATTTTTTTTATTTTTTTTATTTTTTTTATCATGGCCTGAGTACAATTGTATGAACAGTGAGTGGTTTATGATTACTTTTTTTTTTTGGTCTGCAGGTACTATAATTATCAAGGGTTGAATGAAAAAAGAAAAATCATGTTTATAGTTTACTGGCCAACCTGCAATCATAGAAAGTGATGATCTTGTCCACATAGTGGAGTGGGTGAATCCTGAGTTCCAGCAAGGGGAGTTAACAACTATTTTGTATCAAAGGATTTTAGGAGATTTCGATGTGAATTCGGTCTGAAAAGCCTTAAAGACAGCAATGGCATGCACAACTATTTTGGCTCACCGGCGACGTTACTTGCATATATAAAGGATGCAACCCACGTATTGTGCATAGAGATGTAAAGGCTGCCAATATTCTCTTAAGCGAAAACTTGAATGCAAAGCTGGCAGATTTCGCGCTGTTCATGGTTTTTCCTAGTGACAATGAGACTCGTGGTTGCATCGTTTATGGGCATAGCGGGGTATCTTGATCCCGAGTACGTTCAGATTCCATGTTCTTAGAATTTTGATCTTGTTAAAAAAATAAATCAACGAGCAGTGAGTGATTTATGATTACTTTGTTTTTTTGGTTTGCAGGTACTATAATTATCAAAGGTTAAATGAAAAAAATTGATGTTCAGAGTTTTACTGGCCAACTTGCAGTCATAGAAAGTGACGATCTAGTCCACATAGTGGAGTGGGTGAATCCTGAGTTCCAGAATCGGGATTTAAATGTTGGAGCTAAACAGCTCCTGGAGTCGAGGGATTGAAGGCAGCAAGGAGCTCCCAAGCATGGTTACTGTTTGCATTGAAGAAGAAAGAAGAAATGAAGGATTTTAGTTCCAACGGCTAGTTTTTTAGTTTAAATGTATGTGTGAATGTGTGAGTAACAGGTGTACACTCTAGATTAGATCACTTAAAACCCAAATGAAGGGCTAGGATTCAATATGGGGTAGTAAGGCTGAAATGGTTGTTAAGCCTCTTGTCAATCACTCTCTTAAACAAGTATGGGTCATGGCAATGCACCATACCCTACAAGATTTCCTCTACTTAATGAAATCAGTGCTTTTGCATTTTGTATAGCCATTGAAGCTATAAAACACACTCCAAAAGGTCATCTCCATTCTCTGTCAAGTTCAACCAAAGAAACTAATCCAAACAAACCAATCAAAACACCGAAACAAACAAACTTTATCATGGCCTCAGAGCTTAGTTTATGATCTTACAACTTTCTGGGCGTAATCTGTGCAAGTTGAGATCTTTGGGAGCGCCTACGTACTATCCTTAACAACCACAACCAACAAACAACCCTGCAAATGAAGGGATCCAACAGTAGTAGTGAGCTAAAAGCTCTAGTCTTTGATGGGGAGAACTACGACTTTTGGAGAATAAGAATGACAACCATTTTCAAGTCCTATGATCTATGGGATATGGTTCAATATGGGTATGAACTACCTGAGATGGAGGTCGATGCTCTAGAGAAGGACCTCACAGAAACACAACTCAAAACATTGAAGCAGCATCGGATGGAGGATGCTAGAGCACTTGGAATCATCCAAGGTGCTGTCTCAGACACCATTTTCCTGAGGATAGCAAATGAAGAGAGTGCAAAGGAGCTTGGGAAGTTTTACAACAAGAGTACAAAAGAGACAGCAGAGTTAGAAAGGTAAAACTTCAATCCCTTAAAAGAGATTTCGAGTATACAAGAATGAAGGAGAATAAGCTGTTAAAAAACTACTTTACTAGGCTATTTGATGTTGTAAACAAGATGAAAACATATGGTGAGGAACTGCCTAATGAAAGAATTGTCCAGAAACTATTGATTAGTTTGACTAAACCCTATGATTCAATAGTGAGTGTCATTAAAGAAACCAAAGACACTGAAACTCTTAGTGTGCAAGATGTGATGGCATCTTTAAGAGCTTTTGACCAAAGGCTTGAGAGGCATGCTGATTTTGCACTTGAGAAAGCTTTTCAATCACTCAATGTTGGATCTAGTAGTCAAGCTAGTGCAAGCAAACAAAAACAACAGTGGAAGGGCAAGAACAAGAAATGGGAAGGAAAGGGGTATCAAAACCCTAGACCTAACCAAGGCAACTACTCAAATGAAGGTCCAAGAAACAAGCAGCAATGCAAACACTGTGACAAATTCCATCTTGGAGAGTGTTGGTTCAAGGACAAGCCTAGGTGCCACAAATGCAACAGGTTTGGGTACATCATGAAAGATTGTAGATAAAAGAATGTACAACAAGTGAACTGTGCAAATCAAGTGGAACAATAAGCAATTGTGTTCTGTGCTTTCAGTGCAAAAGTGGAGAAAAACTATGAAGTGTGGTACATTGATAGTGGTTGCAGCAATCACATGACTGCACATGAGTCATTACTTATTGATATTGACACAAACTTCACTAGAAAGGTGAAAATGGGAGATGGAAACATTGTCAAAGCCACTGGAAGAGGAACTCTGGTCATTAACACCAAGAAAGGAAGAAGATGCATAAGGGAGGTGATGCTAGTGCCTGAATTGGATGAGAATCTACTTAGTATGGGTCAGATGATGGAGCATGGCTATTTTCCTACTCTTTGGGGGAACTGTGGTCGAGATCTATGATGATAGGTCCCTATCAAACCTAGTGACTAGAGTGGAAGTGAAAAATAGAAGCTTCCCACTTATGCTGAAGTACCTAGAGGAAGTAGAAGGAAAGCAAGTGTGATAGGTTCTATGAAGCTATGACACAAGAGGCTTGGTCATTTAAACATGACAAGCTTACAAAATCTGCAAAACAATGAAATGGTACAACATATACCAAAGATGGATCAATGCAATGAACCCTGTGAAGGGTATGTGTTTGGCAAGCATCACAGAGATCCATTTGAAGCTGGAAGGGCTTAGAGGGCAACAAAGCTACTCGAATTGATTCACACGGATGTGTGTGGACCAATGCAAACAACAACAATCAATGGAAATAGGTATTTCCTAACCTTCATTGATGAATACTCACAGATGTGTTAGGTGTATTTCATGAGGTTCAAGTTTGAGGTATTCACAATATTCAAGAAGTTCAAAGCAATGGTGAAACTACAAAGTGGATATCAAATCAAAAGACTGAGAAGTGATAGAGGAGGTGAGTACACCTCACATGAGTTCAATGCATTCTATGAAGATGTGGGGTTGGAGAAGAACCTCACTGTGGCGTATTCACCACAACAGAATGGGATTGCAGAAAGGAAGAATAAAACTATAGTTGAAAGGTCTATGCTGCATGAGAAAAACATGCCTTATACATTTTGGGGTGAAGCTGTGAACACCTCAATGTACCTATTGAATAGGTGCCTTACTAAAGCACTGGTAAGAAGACACCATTTGAAGTGTTTAATGGAAGGAAGCCTTCTGTGAAGCATCTGAGAATGTTTGGCTCAGTGTGCAACACCCACATTCCTCAACAACTAAGGAAGAAGTTGGAGAAATCAAGTAACAAGGGTGTTTTTGTGGGTTATGGAACCAGTGAGAAAGGGTACAAAGTTTACAATTTGTCAACTCAAAAGATAATCCTATCAAGGGATGTTATCTTTGATGAAGACTCAACATGGAACTGGGAAACAAGGGTAGAAGAGAAAGACAATGTCTCTCTACAACTTCACCTCAACAAAAAGCAAACAAGGGAGCCTATAGAGACCTCAGTTCAAGAAGAAGTCACAAAGAATGGTGATATACAAGAGACTCCACAACAAGCAAGCATGAGTCCACAATTGAGTCAATCATAGATAACAACTCCCAGTTCAACTCCAGTGAGGTTGAGAAGTTTAGATGAGATATATGCTACATGTAACTACTGTGTAGTGGAACCAGAAACATATGAAGAAGCTAACGGAGACAAAGCTTGGAAGAAAACAATGAAGGAGGAACTTGAAATGATTGAGAAGAATAACACTTGGGAACTTGTAAATTGCCCAAGTGACAAGCCAGTGATTGGTGTGAAATGAATGTACAAAGTAAAGCTCAACCTAGATGGTTCTGCATAGAAGAACAAGGCCAGATTGGTAGCTAAAGGCTACTCACAGAAGCCTGGTGTAGCCTTCAATGAAACCTTTGCTCCAGTAGCAAGGTTAGACACCATAAGGACTTTAATAGCCCTAGCAACCAAGAAAGGTTGGAAGTTGCATCAATTGGATGTCAAATCTGCATTTCTAAATGGAATGCTAGAGGAGGAGGTGTTTGTGGAACAACCTCAAAGGTTCACAAGTCAAGAGTTTCTAGAGAAGGTGTACAAACTAAGGAAGGCTCTCTATGGCCTAAAACAAGCTCCAAGAGCTTGGTATAGTGAGATTGATTCCTATTTCACTGAGAAAGGATTTCAGCAAAGTCCTAGTGAAGCTACACTCTACACCAAGACAGAAAGTAACAACAAGACACTCATTGTATCAATCTATGTGGATGATGTTGTTTACACTAGAAATGATGCTGCAATGATTGAAAAGTTCAAAGAAGAGAAGATAAAGAGGTATGAAATGACTGACCTAGGCCTCTTGCATCATTTTATTGGCATTGGGGTAATTCAAGAAGCAAGTAGCATCTTTATTCATCAAGGGAAGTATGCTGAAACTTTGCTTGAAAAGTTTGGATTGAAGGAATGCAAACGGGCCTTTACACCCCTAATTGCAAATGAGAAGCTTAAGAAGGATGATGGAAGTGAACCTACGGATGCTAGTTTCTACAAAAGTATTGTTGGCAGTCTATTGTACCTAACTGCAACAAGGTCGGATCTAATGTTCTCAGCAAGCCTACTTTCTAGGTTTATGCAGAATCCTAGCAAGATACACATGGGGACAGCAAATAGAGTTCTAAGATATGTGCAAGGAACACTTGATTATGGCATCAAGTATGAAATGGGGAAGTCAACTATCCTAATTGGATTTTGTTATAGTGACTAGGATGGTAGTGAAGATGACAGCAGAAGCACATCAGGCTATCCTTTCACTTTTGGTTTAGGGGTTTTCTCGTGGACCTCTGTGAAGCAACAAAGTGTTGCACTGTCCATAACCGAGGCAGAGTATGTGAGTGCATCAGAAGCTACAACTCAAGCTATTTGACTAAGGTTCATAATTAAAGACTTTGAGGAGTTGCAGGTTGATGCCACACCATTTCTGTGTGACAACACCTCTAGAATCGCTATGACCAAAAACCCAGTATTTCATTAGAGAAGAAAGCACATTAAAAGAAGATATCAGTTCATTAGAGAGGCATTGCAGGACAACACAATCAAGCTAATCTATTGCAGCACAAAAGATCAGATCGCAGACATTTTCACAAAAGCATTACCAAAGGAGAGATTCAATTAGCTGAGGGGATTGCTCGGAATGACTCCCCGAAGCAATTTAGAAAGGAGTGTTGGAAGCTAAACAGCTCCTGGAGTCGAAGGATTGAAGGTAGCAAGGAGCTCCCGAGCATGGCTACTATGTGCATCGAATAAGAAAGAAGAAATGAAGGGTTTTAGTTCCAACGGCTAGTTTTTCAATTTATATGTATGTGTGAGTGTGTGAGTGACAAGTGTACACTCCAGATTAGATCACTTAAAACCTAAATGAAGGGCTAGGATTCAATCTGGGGTAAGCCTCTTGTCAATCACTCTCTTAAACAAGTATGGGTTATGGCAATGCACCATACCCTACAAGATTTCCTCCACTTAATGAAATCAGTGCTGCTACATTTTGTACAACCTTTGAAGCCGTAAAACACACTCCAAAAGGTCCTCTCCATTCTCTGTCAAGTTCAACCAAAGAAACTAATCCAAACAAACCAATCAAAACACCAAAATAAACAAACTTTATCATTAAAGACTATTTTGGATCGAAGGATTCACGGAGATTCGGTCTGGAAAGCATTTGAGACAGCAATGGCATGCACAACTTCCACCATGGGTTTTGTGCTATGCCAACTAACACGATGAATGGAAATGGAGATGTCTAGGCATTGAGAAAGAACTCCAGGCTCAAATGAAGAAACTTGTGTTATGCTTTCATGATACCATAGTTTACCGAGAGTGATTTCCAGATGTTCATATTCCACAATTGCAGGTTCCATGTAAGCATTCTATTTCTTCAGCTGCAGCAAAAAGAAGAGGAATCAGTTGTCATTTTGGTCATCAACTTTCAACATGTACTGCACATCTCTTATTAACATTCAATATCTCTGGTAAATCAAAATTTGTCCGACTTGCATTCTCTTTCCTCTTTATATTTATTTCATTGTGGAAAATTATAATATTTTCCCAAGGGGCTGCAGTTTCTATCTCATTTTGAATAGATGTTAATCGGTGCGAACTGCGAGGAGCTCGATTTTTCCCGAATTTTCAGGTCCCATCCATACTTGAAGGACTTGAATTGTACGGGTGGCCTAAGCTTAAGTCTCTGCCTCAGCAAATTCAACACTCTACTTATCTAACATGTTTGTCCATTTATGGTTTCGATGGTGTGGAGGCTCATCTAGAGTGCTTAGGCAACCTTACATCTCTTACACAGTTGAAAATTCATGAATGTAAGAATCTGATGTATCTGCCCCAAATTACATGACCTAGAGATTGAATCATGTCCCTGTCTGGCAAAAAAATGCACCACATATCACTGGTATTTTTATTTTTATCTCCTAATCAATTATCCATGTATTTTATTATTATTTATATCTCCAATCAATTTAGTGTTAACCAAACATATGTTGGAAACTTAGTTATTATTTTATTATTGGTTATGGTTTTCTTGTGGGCCAATTATATTAGAGTTTCTTGCCCATTAAGGATTAGGGTTCTGCTTTAGTTTTCACTATATATAGTAGTGCTTGTATTAGTTAATTTCAATAAGTCAATCAAGATGTAGTATCTTCGATTCATGTAGCCTTCTTGGCAATTCCATTTAATAAAGTTTTATATTCAGTTAGTTTGTTTGTTTGTTACGTATTCTGGTATTCAATTTGGTGTCAGAGCAGATTTGATCATTTGGGGTTGATCTATTCTTGGTGGTATCAATTTGTTTTTTAGTCGCCAGATATCAGTTCGGTTGTAGTTTGTTTTGTCTTTGTACCTAGATTAGGGTTTTACCGTTGAAAAAAAAAAAAAGAACACAAAAATCAAACTCGTTGTTGCACCAAGCTATCGGAGCCCTAATCCATTGTTTACTGCTGTATGATCCCATGGTTTCGAACTGCTGCTGCCTTGTTTGCCAGATCGAATCATCCCATCTCAAACCTTGCTTGCTTGAACCATCGCGCCACCGTTTTCTCAAACTACATGCAATCATTGTCTTCTACATCCACCACCGCTGCTACTCGACATCCACGAACCAATCACTTGTTTGACGAAGCCCAGACCTGGGAACCACAAATTCGGATCAAGTTCGTCAAAAATGATGGTTGGTTTTGACATGAGGCCCACGCGGGCCTATTGTGTTGGGCCGAGTTTGCATTTGTTGGTTGAAGCCTACACTCTTGTATTGGAAACGAGTGCTTGGACTGATGATCGCTTGAGTGATGTTGTGTGCATGTTAATAAATTGGAGTGCCTGATGTTTGTTGTTGCTGATGGGGTATGGGAATCTGTTCGTTTAGTGATAGAGAGCATTCATATGCTTTTTATTCACGTTCCTATGTTGAATTTGCCGTTGGAATTTACTGTTGAGTGATGATTGGTTGATTGGGAATTGCTTTTTAGAACACGTAATTTACATAAAACACATCTCCAAGGACGTTTTAGAATGATTTAAGACCCATTGACCAAAAGTCAACCGTCGGTCAAAGATCGACGGTAGGTTCCACAATCCTACGTAACTCGATCCTGAAGATCCGCATCTCAAATTTCTGATCTGTAACTTCCAAAGATCCACATTATGCTTCTAGAACAACATACTAAAGTTTTATTACGATCCAACGGCTAGATCTCCGCCAATTGCAAATTCAAGTGGCAGTTAACGTTTTATTTTATAAACTTACAATTCTAATTCGGGAAGATCCGTACTTTGGATTCCTGATTCGTAAGTTTCTATGGCCCTCAAATATTACATACTATAAATTATTAAAGTTCAGTGACAATCCAACGGTCGGATCATTGATTGCTATAATGTTCAAGTGGCGGACCTTAACGAAATTTCGCCAGAATCTGCAGATTTTGCAGATTTTCTGGGCAATCTTTGGAACTCCATATCTCACTTGTTTGTCAACCAAAATCAACCCATAATATACAAAAACAAAGCTAGACAAGTGTAGAACACGATTATACCTGCTTGGAGCCCAAATGGTCGCCAGAGATGGCCAGAAAATGGCTTGAAAGATGGCTGTCTGTGGGAAAACAGGGAAATTCGCCAGAATTTCTGGGCAACTCTTCAACATCCATAACTTTGTCAATACTCAACGAAATTAAGTGATTCAAAACGGAAATCATATTTCTCGACAAGACGAAGACATTGGTACCTCACACGATGGCTATCTCGTTGTTATTTGGCTGTAAAACGCCTCGAAAGTGGCGGAGGTCGCTGGAAACTGGGCAAACTTTAAATCGTTATAACTTTCTCATTTCTCCACCAAATCACACGATCCAAACATGACAATTTATCTACATAACATGAGGAATTGATTTATACCTATTTTGAGTACAAAAGATGGCTGGGAATTATCTGAATCACGCCTAGAAATCTCAGCCCAAAATCTTGTTCTTCGAACTCGAGGTTAGGATTTGTTTTCAATGAAACAAAACTCAAAACTGGGTTTATGGTGGTGAAGACATGCAGATGATGGTGGTTTTGATGTTCAACAAGCCGAAATTTTTGGTGATGATGGTGGTTTGTTTCACGGGAGAATGATAGAGCCGAGAAGAAGTTAGAGAGTTATATAGAAAAGCTACGGAAGAAGAAGAAAAAGAAAGAGAGAGAGAGCATTCTAGAAAAGTGGGGGTGGCCCCACGTGGCACTCATCCAATGGTTAAACAAAATACCACTTGTGTTTCAAAAGACAAAATACCAAAATGCCCTCGACGTTTAAAGGTTCATAGAATCTTCATTATAACTCCAAATTACATTGCGCTTGTGCCCACGCGTCCATAGCGACGAGTACTGCAAGGATACGCCAAGAAAATGAGTTTTACATGACACGACACAGTAGTCAACAAAAGTCAACGCATTTGCCTTGAAGGGCATTTTTGTAAATTCACTTATTAAAATTATAAAAAAACCGTAAAATTGGGAGCGGGTCATCATAATCTACCCGCCTTAAAAAAAATTTCATCCCAGAAATTTAAAACCATTTGCTAGACCAAAGTAGTGAAAAGATTGTAGAAAAATAAATACGTGAAGGAGGTATCAAGTTAAAGCGGCTGCATAAAAGAACATGTCATTCTGTCGCGATCGGATTGCAATTATTCCTCTTTCATGCCTCCAAGCTCATACTTTCCTTCTCCTTCAGTACAATACTTCAATATAAAATCCTTTACGAAAACATCAAGTCAAAAATAGATATGTAAAAAACACATCACGTCAAATAAGCATATATAAATAATAACGTAAAGTTAAAGTAATTGTACTGAAATCAAAGACTGAACATAGAAAGATTCCACTTATGCTCTCGTAAATGGACCTAGTTGCCCACTTGCTTAACGAACCCAACAATAAGTTATTGATATTACAGTCTACAGCCTGCAACACCAATAACTCACTGTCGTCACAACAAGCAAGTAAGAGATTTCCGAGGGTGCAATATTACCATCTTGCCCCTTATTGGGAAATACACACATATTGCCTGAACAAAGCCTCGATCGTGCTCACATACTACCTTCTCAGGCAACATCGTCAATATCATAATATTTCTACGTCATAATCTCGATCATTCAAACACATGTTTGCAATACTCTTCTATAAATCACATACTGCAAATAATTATTTATACCATATCTTAAACAATGCCATGCTCATAACCAGGGGTGTAACCATAGTTACACCTAACTTTAACAAGAGTAAGTGTCTACCAATCACGTACCGGGGATAAAATCTCTATATGTCGGCCCCAATGCTACCATAGCTAAACCAAAATTGTTACCGTAGTTACAAGCAACTAAAATAAAGATAGTGTTATGTTGCAACCAAACTAATGGTGGGACGAACAAAGCGCAACACGTCCACTAAGGCTCAAGTAGCTCGTTCAGGCTAATTGTTAATCTAAAGGTGGAAATGTGATACTGAACGAAATCTACAACTCATAACCTCTAAAAATACTTCCAAAGGCTTGGAAGTAAAATGCGTAGCACAATGATATATAAATACATCAAGATGATAATCTGGTCAAGTTTATGTTTGCCTGAACTTGTATAGAAGTCTAGAAGCAACTCTCTCATAATGCCATCACCCTTTGGAAGCAAACGGAGAAGAAACTGTGGTTGTCCAGGAAGTTTGAACTGTATATCCTCACACATCCTTTCTACCTTAACCAAAGGCAGGGCGCGCCTAGACTAAGAATTCTCTTCGAACACATCAAGTGGAGCCTTGATTTTTAATTCCTTTCCTGTCTCCACATTTGATTATATCATGGACGAGGACTTTTAGATCACATCATGTGGAGAAGTTAACAACATCCCACTTTCATCTTACTTGGCTTCACAAGTGTCTTGTTGTTAAAATCCTTGCGCCCATTTTAAGGAAAGAAATCATCACCAATACCAACTTTAAGCTTTGGGATTGGAACAATACGACTTTCCACTTAAGTAAAGCTACCACCAATTGAAACACCACATGAGCGTAGCATTGGTTCAGCATCATGATTATTGGTTTTCATATTCTCTACATGTACAAAATAGCTCATATAGGGAGCTTATAGTGATGATTCCCCATCTCCGATTGAATACAAGAAATGATTATAATCGTTCGAACAATTCTCGATAATTCAGAAATAATGTCAATTCAATGCTTATGAACTTCAACTGAAATGGGATGGGAATGGCTGAAAATGTTCAAGGGTAATTATATCTTTTGCGATGGTAAATAGTTACTAAGTTTGCACAGACAAAATAATGTACAATAGTGTAAGAGTAGATGTTTTCTAGATTCTTCCACCATCGCAGTTAGAAATCTGATTCTTTTCGATTTTGGACACGTTCTCCACAGAGAAATGTCATTCGATTTTTAAGCAAAGATGATAAGTGTTGAATCTAAGTCATGTATAAGATGGCTCATTCCAAACAGTGCTACACATTGGAAATATAAGTGATAATCCGTCATGCTGCCTCTACACAGCCACATCCAAGGGATACATTATCATAGATTTCCAAAATGATCAATGTCATCGAAGAGTGTAAAGCAATGGTGAGGTGAGACAACAATTCAGTTGTCAGAACTTTAGTCATAACTAACATTACAACTAAACTAACTTTCCTCGGTGGTGAGTGGGGAAAAACACTACAGTCAAAAATCTCTAACTAATTGTCGATAAAATCGACAAGACCAAAGATATCTCGAAATTCATAGTACTTTGTGAGAATTTCAACTTTCTTCCACTACAACCTTTTTGGTAAATGAAAAGAATGTCGTCCATTGAGATCACATCTCCCAAGAAGAGTATCAATTTAATCAAAGTTTACAGTCAAGGAATCTGGTATAAAGCTGACTAATAGAGCTTAAAGAATTTGGTCTCACTGTCAAGGTAGATAAGAAGATCACCGATAAGACCATTATGAATTCGTTAGACCAAGGGGGCAACTCATCGTAAAACCCGTATAATTTCCCAGAAAATAGTAATACATACCTATGTAGAAATCATGCTCGAGAGTATTGAAAACCAAGTATATGCCATGTCAAGTATCTTAGCAATAAAATAAGTAAGCCAGGTGAAATAAATCAATTTAACTGATATATCAGCCAGAGTCACCTAACGTGACCTGTATGGCTAAGCCTATAGCTCATCTACTAATTCCTGCATACGAGTTGGAACCACCTAATGTGGTCTGTACGACAAGCTGGGTGTAAATAAGTACGCTCAAGTGCTACGATCACGTGAAGGCTGTGCGACGAATCGCAGATCATCTACGAGTCGGAACCACCTAATGTGGTCTGTACGATAGGCTAGCACCTGACTTGGATCCAAGTTGAGCGTGCGATGCAGAAGGTGAATAATCATGTGAAGGCTTGGCCTTGGCCACAAGCAAAGAACTAACACTGGGGTGCAGGATAATGAGCACGAGATGCATCTAAACATAAACATAATTACCGTAATCACTATCATCGTGATATACTCACCTGAAACTTACCTGGGCTTCTGCAACATCAACAAATATTATGCGTATGTATACTAATGCGTATACTAACATTTAATGTAATTGACATGGCTTTTTAAAACGTAAATCCATTTAACATAGTTCTAGAAAAATGTAAAGCATATATACATGTGAATATATATATATATATAAAACCAAAAGTCAACTCACCTGAGATCCACGCTACACTCTTTAGCACGAATATCGAAATGTCTTGAACGATCGTCGCCTAGAACAAATATCAAACCACGTCTCAAAATCCTTACTGATAGAACATCTAATTTACATAAAACACATCCCCAAGGACCTTCTAGAATGATTTAAGACCCATTGACCAAAAGTCAACTGTCGATCAAAGATTGACGGTAGGGTCCACAATCCTGCACAACTCGATCCCGAAGATCTGCAACTCAAATTTCTGATCCGTAACTTCCAAAGATCCACATTATGCTTCTAGAACAACATAATAAAGTTTTATTATGATCCAACGGCTGGATCTCCGCCAATTGCAAATTCAAGTGGCGGTTAACGTTTTATTTTATAAACTTACAATTCCAATTCAGAAAGATCCGTACATAGGATTCTTGATCTATAAGTTTCTATGATCCTTAAATATTACGTACTATAACGTATTAAAGTTTAGTGATGATCCAATGGTCGGATCGTCGATTGCTATAATGTTCAAGTGGCGGACCTTAATGAAATTCGCCAGATTCTACAGATTTTGCAGATTTTCTGGGCAATCTTTGGAACTCCAAATCTCACTTGTTTTTCAACCAAAATCGACCCATAATATACCAAAACAAAGCTAGAGAAGTGTAGAACAAGATTTGGAGTCCAAATGGTCGTCGGAGATGGCCAGAAAATGGCCTGAAAGACGGCTGTCTGCGGGAAAACAAGGAAATTCGCCAGAATTTCTGGGCAACCTTTCAATGTCCATAAGTTTGTCAATACTCAACGAAATCAAGTGATTCAAAGACAGATATCATAGTTCTCGACGAGATAAAGAGATTCGTACCTCACATGTTGGATATCTCATCGTTATTTGGCCGTATAACGCCTCGAAAATGGCGGAGGTCACCTGAAATTGGGCAAACTTTAAATCGTTATAACTTTCTCATTTCTCCACCAAATCACACAAACCAAACATGAAAATTCATCTACACAACATGAGGAATCGATTTATATCTGTTTTGATTTTAAAATATGGCTCGAAAATGTCTGAATCACGCCTAGAAATCTCAGCCCAAAACCTTGTTCTTTGAACTCGAGGTTAGGATTCGTTTTCAATGAAACAAAACTCAAAACTGGGTTTATGGTGGTGAAGACATGCAGATAATGGTGGTTTTGATGTTCAACAAGCCGAAATTTTTGGTGATGATGGTGGTTTGTTTCACGGGAGAAAGGGAGAGCCGAGAAGGAGTTAGAGAGTTAAAGAGAAGAGCTACGGAAGAAGAAGAAAAAGAAAAAGAGAGAATTCCGGAAAAGTGGGGGTGGCCCCACGTGGCACTCATCCAATGGTCAAACAAAATGTCACCTGTGTTTCAAAAGGCAAAATACCAAAATGCCCTTGACGTTTAAAGATTCGTAGAATCTTTGTTATTACTCCAAATTACATTCCGCTTGTGCCCACATGTCCGTAGCGATGAGTACTACAAGGATACGCCAAGAAAAAGAGTTTTACATGACATGACACAGCGCATTTTTGTAAATTCACTTATTAAAATTATAAAAAAACCATAAAATTGGGAACGGGTCGTTACAGTACTATTGTGAGGAGCTAACAAGATAAATGTTAGGGGTGTTCACATTGCATTAGTTTCAAAATTGTTCCCCTTCTCTCCTCCGTGGGAGTCCTCCATTGTGAGTGTCTTCCTCTCTTTCGTGAGAGCCCGTGTGGGTCCAGTTAGACCTTGTTACTCATCCCATCGCCTGATTTCATTTCCCCTCGCTTGAAACCTATCCTACTCCTTTCTATTGATTCCTACTCACCAGGTGAACTCTTCGGATTTGATTTGATTTGACTTGGCTCTATGATGGTAGGTCTAATTACTCTCCATATCCCCTGCATTTAACTCCCTCTGCTTGAACCCTATCCTTGCATTTAACTACATTCTTTTAAACTATACCCACTAGATAAGGTTATCAGATCTGGATTGTTTTTTACCTTGGAATATATAGGTAGGAGTGGAAATTAATTCCGCAACCATCCTAAGACATAGGTAGGATGAAAGTTATGTCTATCTCTAGATCTGGAAGTAATGGACACAACTACCTACAGGTCAACAATTAAAGGCACCAGGAAATCAATTTACTCCAGGAAAAGGTATTTACAACCCACAATTATTTTTGTGGTTTTTGCGTACTTACATTAGGAACAACAGAAATGAGCTGGGAGGAAAAATGAAGCCATTCATCCAATTTCACATCTGGGTAGGGCTTCTACAGTTTACCTCTCATACATCTTTGTGCAAACGGTCCAAGCTACACGTTAAACCAAGTGAAATGGTGAATCAAGAAGTAAATGAAATGGTGGTCCACCTGGAAAAATCAATGAATTTGTTGCCAATGGAACATGGGGTGAAAATGGTGGGTGCGGCCTCGGTAAACAAGAATCTGAACAAGTGGGGGGGGGGGGGGGGGTCAGGAATATTATACGGTCCTCTTAGAAAGAATTAGGGGATGTAGAAGTCAAGTGAGTTAGGGAGAACACTTTTATCATAACAACCTAAGACAAAAGTACAGTAGCAAAAATTCCAAGCCATATACCATGGGCAGTGACGAAACAAAATTTCTCTATCAAATGATGGCCTCCGAAACTTGCCTTGGATGAAGTAAATATGGAGATGGTCCCATTTTGGGTTTAGATTAGGGGGTGCCTCTTTGCCTTATCTTGGAGGCAAATGTTTGATGTCTCTATGAGGATATTGGTGAATTTCTAGAGCTCGAAGATCCTGCCAAAGCCTAAGGGTTTCTTTGGGCAAAGGTCAATGTTGATTCCATGAACCCTCTAACCACTGAGTACTGGTTACAAAAGGAGAGAAACAAAGATACATAGGTGGAGTTTCGTTACAAAAGGTTGCAAGATTTCTGTTACCAATGCGAGAGGAATTGTCATGCGCATAATAATTGTTCATTCGAACCAACTAAGGGATGAGTGGCTAGCTCTGGAGAGTGGACCAAAACGGCTCCAATTCAGGATATGGTGGATTCCTATTGATCTCTCACGATTGGTGTGAGGGAAAAAAATACCTACAGGTGCAATGCAAAATGGCACAAAGTCAAGCCTTCAGTGAAGTGTGAGTGCTACGAAGCAGGGCAAGAACGGGGAAAGTGGTAGTAGCCCAATGGGTCCTGGTTTTAGGGAGAAGGCCCTGCAAACTAACAGAAGGAGGAAAAGATGGCACATGCTAGACATGACTAGAGAAGGGGTGGAGAATCATCAACCTCAGTGGATAATGACTGGAAGGTCTCCCCATATGGCCTACCATGTTTTTATGGGCTACGGACCTTTATGCTTTCCACAACCTCTCATCATGGCTTTATAATAAATGCATGGGAGTAAGCCGATGGTCATGATTCAAGAGATCCAAGAAGAAGCCTATACCCAACCAAGTAGGGTAGATCCAGTTATTTCGACAAATAACTTGCATTCACCATCTTATATGAGTGCAAGCTTGTCATTAGAGCAATCACATAAATTGGATTCCCTAATAACTTCTAGGGTTGATGCTCAGATTAGGGAAATGAAGGACTCTACCTACAAGGAGGTTGATGCCAGCCATATGAAACGGGGAGTGAACCTTCATGATCAGGAATTGGCTCAATCTCCACAGAAAAAGGTCAAGAAGATCGAAAGCAGGGAGGAAAGAAAAGGAAAAGCGGCAGAGAAGCTTCGAAAAATGAGTATCAAGGAAATATGTTTGATGATGGAAAAAGTTATATATGTAGAAAGAACTGCAGGAAGTCCCAATTGAACATCAAGATATGTGGGAATACATGGAGGAGGTATTTGAACTAGAAAAGAGAGTGATCTTGGCAAAAAGAACGGGAAAGTCTTCCCAAGGTGGTGGCGGTTAGCCTTCAACAGTCGTACGTTCACCACGATCCTCTTCTGGAACTGCTATGGTTTTGGGCCGGACATGGTAGTTCGGGCTTTACATGAGCTAATTAGAAAGTATAGACCCTCTATGATCATTCTATCTGAAACTAAGATGAAGGATCATAGAATTGATTATGTTAGGAGACGTATGGGATTCTCGAGAGGGTTTAATGTAACTCCAATCGGGAAGGCTGGTGGGCTAAGTCTCTGGTGGGATGATTTGGTGGAAGTTGACGTCACGTTTTCCTTAAAAAATATTATTGAGGTGCAGATGGGTACAGGTTACTGGGGCATACGAGACTTCTTACCATGGGGAAAAGGTGTTGAACACCCATTTCACCCCCTCGAGTATCCCTTGGCTATATAGAGGTGACTTCAATTAGTTCATTTTGGATTCTGAGAAATCAAGAGAGGTTGAGGTTCTGCATAATTGGCCCAGATATTTAGCGGACTTTTGTGAACTCTACAGAGTTGATGGACTTGGGTTTTGATGGTCCATCTTTTACGTGGAGAGATACCATAAATGGAGATCTGGTGGAAGAGCGAATTAATAAGGGGCTTATCAATAGGCTCTGGTAGGACATTTGGCAAAATATTGTTGTCACCCATGGGACGGTAATGGGGTCGGATCACTATTCAGTCATTATTCAAACTGAACAAGGTACAAGAAATGGAAGTAAACTTTTTCGTTTCAAAGCGTTTTGGTCTAAGGAGGAAGAATGCAAAGACTTGGTGAGAAAGTGTTGAGAGAAGCAATGCGATGGGGATGTCATGGTTAAATGGCAGAAGAAAATCAATGACTGTCGATCTTAACTTATCCATTGGAGCTGAAAGAAATTTAAAATGAGGGGAAGGCAAATTGACGAGCTACTCGGCCGACTTGGGGAATTGCAAAAGAATTAGGGAGCAAACATTGATGAAATCAAGGAGATGACTAGAAAGGTTGATAGATTATAGAAACAAGAGGAATGCTTCTGGCAACAACAGTCTCACGTTAAATGGCTTCGGGAAGGTTATGCCAACACTATGTTCTTCCACCAATCTACTTTGCAATGGCGCAAGAGGAATAAGGTGTTGAAAATCAAAGAGGAGGATGAATCTTGGGAGGATAACTCGAGTAGGGTACAAAAGTTGGTTGATGATAATTTCATTAACCTCTTCACATCATTAGGGAGAATGGATTGGGGCCAGTCCTAGAGTGTATTAACCCAACAGTTACAAAGGTGATGAATGAGTCTCTAACACCATCGATATCGATGGAGGAGATTAAAGCAGCGGCGCTACAAATGGGAGGGCTCAAGGCTCTGAGGCCGGACAATTTTCAAGGTGGTTTCTACCTTTCTTTATGGGAAAACATTGTGGGGGTAGTCAATGACTTGGTCCGGGACCTAGTGAATGGGCGGGCAACCCTAGTCAGCTTAACTCAACACATATAGTGCTGATTTCAAAGGTGCAAAACCCAAAATCTGTTTTGCAATTCTATCCAATAAGTTTATGTAAGTACTCTTACAAAGCACTATCAAAGGTTCTTGCAAATAGGCTTAAACCCTCACTATCGGATCTCATTTCTCCCATGCAAAATGCATTTGTAGTGGGTAGACAAATTCAAGATAATATTGGGATTGCACATGAGCTCTTCCATTGCCTAAAGCTTAGAAGGACAAAATGTAAGTTTGAACTTGGAATCAAATTAGATATGCATAAAGCTTACGATAGGGTTGAATAGGACTTCCTTGATGCGGTTATGGAAAAACTGGGTATAATCTTATGTGGTTGAAGCTTATTATGGGTTGTGTTAACTTGGTAAACTTCGCTGTCATCCTGAATGGACAACTTCAAAATAAGTTAGCTCCATCTAAGGACCTTCGTCAAGGGGACCCATTATCAGCGTACCTATTTCTCCTCGTTAGTGAGGTCTTGTCTCGGATGATTCAAGTGGTTGTTGAGAAGAAGCTGGTAGAGGGTGTGAAGATAAGTACGCATGGTTAAGTCATTTCCTACATTTTCTTTGCTGATGACACACTGATTGTTCTGAAGGCAGATAGGAAGAACTGTGGTAACTTAGTCCAATTACTTAAGGTATATTGCTCTGGCTCGAGACACGAAGTTAATTTGCATAAATCAAGTGTGTTCTTTGGTGCTAATATCTCAATGAATGTTTCTGAGGTGCAGGGTGGTGTACTTGGTATGCCCGTGGTCACTGATCCAAGTACATATCTTGGCATCCCTACCATTTGGGGCCGATCAAAAAGGTAAACTAATGGGGAAAATCCAAGGATGAAGACAAAGCACATTGTCAGAACCAGGCAAAGAGGTCATGATTAAAATTGTTGCCCAAATGATTCCCACGTACGGGATGAATATTTTTAAATTCTCAACGGTGATGTGTAACATGGATGCACTGATATCCGATTTTTGGTGAAGGCAAATTAGTGGGGAGTGAAAGATACATTGGGTGGCGAAAGACACCTTAGGCTTACCAAAGCAAAATTGGGGCATAGATTTCAAGAACTTTCAAGCTTTTAACAATGCACTTTTTGCCAAGCAGTGTTGGAGGCTAATTCATGACTCGAATTCACTCTGGGCTAGGGTCCTCAAGGCTAGGTACTTCCTGCACTATTCATTCTTTGGTGCTCAACATGGGAGTCGGGCTTCATGGGCTTAGACAAGTTTACTTGTGGGAAGAGATTTGCTGCTACAAGGGACACACTGACAGATTATGGGCAGGCGAGATGCTCGTGTATGGATGGCCAAGATGTTTCCCATCCGTCCCTACGGGATATCCCACGCTAAGCAATGAGGTAATGGTGACCATGAACACTCGGGTGTACTCTCTTATCTGCTAACCTACTTGAAATTGGGATATTAATTTCCTTCGACCATTTTTTTTTGTAGAAGAGCAAAATGCGATCTTAGAAACACATCTTGGGGATCCTCTAATAAGTGATCATCTAATTTGGCTAGCTAACAAAAATGGAGGGTACTTGATGATGTGGGGGTATCACTAGGTGTACTCAAGGTCTCTCTCTTATGGGTCAGCGTCATTCCACTCCTCGATCAGTCCTGAAGCAGGTGCACAAGGTTATTTAGAAGCTAAACCCTGCCAAAAGATTCGCAACTTCATGTGGAAAACATTGCATAAAGTGATGATGACGATGGTTGATTTGTTTAAGAGGAGATCCTCCCCCTCCTCGACTTGCCCAATCTGCCATAATCAAGACAAATTTGTGGAACATCTCTTCCTTTCAAGTCCTTAGGTGGAGATAATTTGGTTTGGTAGAATGTTAGACAACAAGATTGATAGGAATGGTATCTCGACATTGGCGCTTCAGCTTGCATTCCATCACCAACTCTAACTTTAGGTCCATTGAGGAAAGAAGGTGGCTGTTATCGAACGGACCTTCACTTGCTGGCATATTTGGAAAACAAGATGTAACTCCTTGTTCAACCAAAAAGTTATTAACTCAACACAAGTTTTTTCAGCCATATCCAATTCGGCGGGTGCGTTTTTAAAAATGTCTAAAATACCACAGGATCCATTAACACTGGTCTCGAGTGAGGGTGATCAAGTGGTCAGTTGGTCTCCTCCAATTTCTTCCTTCTAAAAAATTAACATCGATGCTAACTGGTCTGCCTCAACCAACTCTGGCTTTATGAGGATTGTGATGCAAGATGCGGAGGGCCTGTTTGAGGCAGCGGCTGAAGCCATGGCCTTACTTCGTGAGTACCAGATGGCTGCCTCCTTGGGTCGTAGGTCGATAATCATTGAATCTGACTATCTTGAATCCATTTCTTACTTATTAGATTCGTTGGAAAATGGCAGTTGGGAAGACTTTCCTACTTTGGCGAAAGTCAAACGCTTGGGGGAGTCATTCAAGATTGTTACTGGTCTTGGATCCCAAGATTAGCCAATATGGCGGTGTATACGTTGGCGTCGGCAAGAAATCTGGAGATGTGCAATGTAAGGTGGGTCAACTAACCCCAATCTCTGTTGGTGTATGTTGTTAACAATGATGGTTTACCTTGTCCTCATTAAGCTTTTGTATTGACATTGTAAGGGGCAACGCTTAACATTGTTATAACATCTTCCTAGTTGTACCTCCCTACACTGCTCGGTTTATTGCTTGCTTAGCTTCATGTTTGCCTTGATGTAGGCTTTCCTTATACGTTTTTTGCACCTTTGCCCTGGTAATAGAATTCCCTGTTTCTATAAAAAATAAATCAAATAATAAAATAATAAAAAAAGAAAGATAAAAGCTAGGGAGAATAGTTTGGTGAAGAGTTCATGCCCTAAAAATGAGTCAAATGCATCTTTAATGACGCCAACTAATAGAAAGTTCGATGAAATTGGTTCAAATCTAACGTTAGGAAGTACATTGGCAAATCCATACTAGTTGAGGGGGAAATTAGCAAAAGTAAAACAAATTTAGAGTGTAAATTGGAATTATTGTGCTAGTTTGAGGGGTAAATTGGGATGACCCAGATAAAATCCCCCCTCCTTTTTACTAAACCACGGGGAGCCCTAATAATGTGATTTCACTACTTCTTGTTGCACAAGTCTTTTGTGATAAAACTCCTACACATGTTGCATTGTGGAAACACGTAAGTTGTGAGATAATGTCAGTGTGGTTAGAAGTGGATGACGTCTATCTAAAATGTTGACATGGTATCAAGCACAACGTTGCATTTGTAGTAACTAATGCACGGCTGTTAGTTGATTCATAATCCTACAACAAACTATCAGGTTGCAGTCAATCACATTCTCTATTATCTCAAACCTGCATAATATCAGTGTTTTGTCTCCCCAAATTTACAAGGTCTTTGAGACAAATTTGGATGGGATAAGAAATAAAGAAGCTTGCCGGGCAGATTAAAAATTGACTTTTATAAAGTCCAAATCCTGGCTCGAATAGGATTTCCATTGAGATTCCCACTTTCATAAAAAGTGTCGGTGTGGATGTAAATTTCTGTCATTTTCTCCTTTGACAAAAATGCACCTGCAAAATAATAACACCTATGATTAAGGCCAAAAGCCTCACGTGCCCATGATGAATTTTTTTTGGGGGTGGGCGGCGGCGAATCTCTGATGCCAAAGTTAGAATTCTGAAAAGAATGTGTTTAGGAATTTGTGGGTAGAGAATGACCTAGCATTTTAGTGAGAAAACATGGCTATTTATAGGGGAGTGACCAGCCATCCTTGGAGAATAGGGGCTAGCCACATATGGTCAAATTGTGAGTGCAATTGCAAGATATTATGTGGAATAATATCTTGCCATTAACTTGGCAATTAATCCCAAATTGAATAGGAAAATTGAGATTTACCTTTTGAGTGAGGATTTGATGAGGAGTGATGAGAGGGTTTTGAATAAATACCATTTTGATCACCTTTGACTATTCCTTGATTGAGCCGTTATTTTCTATTGCATGCGCTTGGGAATCCCAATGTGTTTCGAGGGTAATTTTATCCTTTTCACCCAAAAGTGCACGTGTCACCTCCATAATTTTCTTGACTATTTTTGGCTCCACAAATGCCCCCACACCTGCTGGCCTGCTCGTAAGAAAGGGCAGCAGGTGTAGAGATCTCCAACTTTGATACAGATTCCCACTTGGACTTGGAATTAGATTCTTCTAGGAAAGGGAAATAAATCGTCTCCAAAGCCTATTTAAGCCTACCTTAAGTAGGGGATTAAATCAACTTCGAAGGGCAATTATTTATCCCTACAAGAAAGACTGAAAGCTAGAAGATATTTGTTCCCCCTCCCATAGCACACTTCTTTGCTTGCTTGTGCAAAGAACCGTCTTCCGTTGATTTCTTTGTCTTCTCCATGCCGCACCAGTGCAAAAAAAATTTAATTTTCTTTGTCTTCTTCTTGGGTAGTGCTGCCATGGGTTAGCCATTGGGGTGATGTGGCACATCAGCTGGCAAGGGCTAGGAGTTAGCTTGGCATGGGCCGAGGATCCACTACCAAAAAAATGGTCATTTGCGACCAACCTTTTTCCGAGGACCTACGAATATGCTTGAAAAAATCATTATTTTTGACCAAAAATTATGCCCCGTCGAAAATAGTTCGACAAGAGGCGTATTATTTTCTACACTCAAAATGCCCTTGGAAAAGGGTTCCA
Source organism: Pyrus x bretschneideri (assembly GCF_019419815.1). Classification (NCBI taxonomy): domain Eukaryota; kingdom Viridiplantae; phylum Streptophyta; class Magnoliopsida; order Rosales; family Rosaceae; genus Pyrus; species Pyrus x bretschneideri. The sequence goes on from NW_025999510.1 coordinate 46,641, forward strand.
TCGCCCTAGGAAATAGCTGTTTTTTGGAGGGAATTTTTGGCTCCACATTTATTTACAATGAAACTTGTATTCGTCGGTAATGGGCGTGTTTAAATTGTCAGAAGTAATTGTTTATTTCTGAGGGAAACAAGTGATCATCAGTAGTAATTTCTTTATTTTTGAGGGTTCTTAGTTATTGTCAGAATTGATTGTGTATTTGCAAGAGGAACTACATGCCGTAAAAAATGATTATATATTTAAACTTTATTTATTTTTTATTCTATTATAAGAAGTGGGATAAATTTTACCTGGGATGCTGTTCAAATCAACTTGTATACAATAAAAGGATTGTGTTGACCCTAAAAACAACCAAGCCTACATGGTGCGCAGGCCAACTAATGAATAAGCTAACTACGTCCTTCCGTTGTGTGCGGGGTGTGCCAACTCGTCGATCGAGCTCGGCTGAGGAGTAAAATGTGTTGATGTTGTGTTGAACGCGCTGCTGACTTCTTGATCTTGCGATTGTGGCCGAGGAAGGAACACGTCTCGGCCTTCGGGTTCTAGAGCTTGAAGATAAGCCTGTTCGTCTTGCGAAGTTCGCGGATCGTCAGTGCCGGGTCTGGTCACGGTGATTATATTCGTAAGAGTATAAGCACGCCGAACTGGCACCAAACTATACGAACACAAGTACTCAAAAGAGATGTATGTCTTAATGGTAAATGTGGTTTAGCCGTCAAAATGCCGAACTCTAAAACTTACTTGTGAATATCCAATCATAAAACACCTCACTTCGCCAAGAAGGCTAATGGGATGACCTCTGCCAATAGGGGTTTGAAAATCCTTCTCAATCGAGACTTAGATAGATAACCAATCAGCCTCGACGTAGTGTTATTTATCCAAAGTGAAGGTGCTCCGCGATCAGCTGATTCTACAGTAACAATGCTGTTTATCCAAATTGAAGATATCACCAGTTGCCTTCATAGTGTTGTTTATCCAAACTGAAGATGTGTTGGCGGAAAAAAAAAATAAAAATCTCAAGGTTATTGAGAGGTTTTGCGTAGAGCGAGAGTTCGTGCAGGGCAGTTTTGTGTGTTGAATTAGAAAGGGCTTGAATGATGCACTTCCTTCTCTATTTATAGCAGTGAACCTACTCCTGGCTGGACCAAAGATGTACTCATACTAGAACTTCTTATCCCAATCTGATTATGACTTGGCTAGTCCTAGTTCCAATGAATTTCTGAACTAAACTCTATAATGAACCGAATTCAGTCCCCAACTCTCAGCGCCTTCAGCTTTAAGACCCCTTGTGGTATCAGGATTCAACCTTTGCCTTTATCCAAAAATAATCCTTCTCGCTAAAGGACTCGGCTGAAACTGACTAGGCAACTCTTGGTGCCTAACCAACCCATGATACCCCCAAAAGACCGTCGGACCAAGAGTCTTGGCCCAAATTGTCATTTTGGGCCCAAACAGATTGTTAGGTTGACAATTTTAGAGTTAATCTAGCAAAGGTTTTTACTCTCATACTCATAAATATTTTATTCTCTTAATATCACATACGTGAGATTTAAAAATTCCAAAGAAATTTTAAGATACCAAAGGACATGCAAAAATTCATTATAATTAATTTACAAGTGTGAAAAATGTGAAAAAAAAGAATAATGCAAACGCTCATAATAATTAATGTGGAAGTGAGAAAAATGTGAAAAAAAAAGCATACAATCACTTGTAATAACAAGCTTTACAACTTTCGTGAAAGGTTCAAATCCGAAACTGACACCAAAATCCATAAACTCTAGATTTATATTTAACCGTCGATTGTCTTTTACGCGTTATTCTTCTCATTAGATTTTGTTTTTTTGAAAACATGATCTTTTAGTGATGCAAACAAATAAACGGTTCAGATCGTTCATATCACGTTCCGATGTTTACAGTTAACGAAATATGAGTCGATGTTATATAGTTTCTAGAGACTTTATAAACTCAAATCAATAATATCAATAACCACAAAAATCTGAACGTGATATCAACGATCTGAACCGTTCATGTTTCTGAATTCACTAGAAGATTATGTTCTCTAAAAAGAAAATTTGAAAAACGAAATTCTATGAGAAGAATGGAGCATAAATGTAAACAACAATCAACGGCTAAAATTTAATCTACGGTTTATGGGATGATATTGGCAAATTTCGGAGTTGACCTCTTCTCAAAAGTTGTAGAGATTGTCATCATGAGTGTTTTTATATTTTTCTTATATTTTTCACATTTCGACATTAATTAAAAAACTTTACAACAATAATAACCATAGGATTTAATCTCACTTACGTAAGATTAAATCCTTACCGTGTGTTTTGGAGAGCTGCCAAATTGTGGCATAGCGCCTTTATTTTTAGCTCTCTATTTTCAAAATTTTGGCATGGCGCCCAAAAACTCAACTCTTTATTTCCAAAGGGAGCTCCGATTATCTCTTTCTCGCCCTTCTCTGTATTTCCTCTTCCGAAACAAAACCCTAGCCTCTAGCCTCTATCCTCCATCCTCTAGTAGCCATACGTGATGATGATAGAAACCATGAAATCCTCACACATGTTGTTTTTCAGTTTATATCGTATGAGGTCTGACATATATATTTTCAGGTCTCGCCTGGATTTGAGACTTGGAAGTAGAAAGCGAGAAGGCTAAGAGGATGGCGAAGGACGTGGCAACCTACTTCTCTATGACTTTGGGGGCTTTTGTGTTCTGGCAATCCATGGATGAAGTCCACGTCCGGATCGCTCTGCATCAGGACGAAAAGTTAAAAATCTCTTCTTTCTCATGCCTGCAGATGCAATTTCTCTTTTAGATTTGACTTATAATTTGGGTGATTAGCAATTTTTTTTAAGAATTCGATTGAATTTCATCACCTCAAGTGCAAAATTGGGAGGTTTCTCATCGAATGGTTCGATTATGGCGGAAAAATCCGATTTTTAGGAAATTGGCATGAAATTTGGTGGTTAGGTAATAGGGAAATAAGGAGTACGCGATGCCTGCATAATTGGGGAGGAAATCAGCGGTGGGAGGAGAAAAACCAACCAGGTATACCTCTTTTATTTTGATTATTCGGTTGAAAGATAGGAATTTTTTGTTTATGTTTGCCCAGCCTCTTAGTTTCAGCTAAACTTCTGCAGGAAGCCGTTTATGTGTTTGCAATTTTAGGTTTGTAGCTGAAAACGGTGTTTTCTTTTTTTTAACATACATCTTCGATAAGATTTTGTGTGAAAAGTGGTGACGGCGAACTCTCTGTGGCTTAGACTATAATTAGAACATTTCTGCCATTGGTTCTCACTTTCGGTTTGCTGGTGTTTTGATTTTTTTCATAGTGAAGGTGCCTAAGGAAAGGGTCAAGGATAAGGATGAGTGAGCAGAGAATCCAAGCCTTTGTGACTTATATTCAAATATCTACAATGTGTACGGCGGTAGACTGCTAATAGTTTCATGATTATTCAGTGATGGTGTTAATCTTTATTTCATTTATGTTATTTTTAAAGTTCTTCTTCTCTTCACTGGTTTTGAGGTTTTACTCGTAGAATAATAAATGACAAAGAGTTTGAGGTACCTCAAAACTTTTTTTCTTTTCTAGTATGCATATTTTTTAACATGCCCTTGCATTTGTTTATTACAAGTGTTCTCATTGTGATAGAATTACTCATTGTTAATAGTCTCTCTACTACTGTCTCCTTTAAATTTTATAACTTTTTTATTTAGGCAGTTACTTGTGCATTTGCCTTGAAGGATTTATTTCTGCAGACCTGATTGGCTTAGCTCTGTTGGGGAGTTTTTCTGTACTACTTTCACTGGGAGGAAAAATGGCTGCCATGAAATTGTGATCTAAAATTGATGCATTCCATAGACAAGGACATGAGACAAGGATAGGCCTGACATGCAACCTTTCATCTTTAATTTGACATTTGTTTTCACAGATACACATATATTCTTCGAATTGTTGTGATATTTGTATCATAATTAAAGGTGGTTATGTGGTTTTAGTGTAGTGAGATATGAGGAGTGATGAAGGAGCATACACTATGTACAAAAGGGAAGATGCTTTTATCTGCAAGTCTTCGTAAGAATTCAAGTTTGTATTTTCGGAGTTTGAGAACTGGTGTTAATATGTTCAAACACATATCTTAGGTTTGTAATGAATGTATTGGCTTTACTACATTGATCTTATATACTTTTGTTTTTATTAATGATAATACAAAATAATCTTTAAACAATGCTCAGTGGAATTTTTACCAAAAAACATATATTTCTTGCCTCAATTTCCTTTGGAAATGTCTATTATTTTATTTTTTTTCATCGTATTTGTGATGATTGTGCACTCTCACAAATAAAAATTATTTTGTTGGAAAAAAAATTTCCAACATAATTATTTGGTCGGAACATCATCGCAAAAAACATGTCGTCTTTTGGGAAGTAATTTCGTCAACTATATAATTATTTATGACCACATTTCCATGTCAAAAATAAAATAAGTTTGTCATTTTGAAATTTCATTTCCGACGAAAAACTAAGTACTAATGACAAGTCTTGTGCGTCGATAATAAAGTATTTTTGACGGCTAGTTGGAAAAAAAGTATTTCCAATGGGATAATTTGCGACGCCCAGCGAGGGCTTTTCCTCGTCGAAAATAAGTATTCGTGACGGCAAAATGCCTTTTTCAACGACATTTAACCCTTGCTAATGACACTTCGTTTTGTAGTGGGAGGTGGTGTAGCAGGGGCCACAACTTGTGTTGCTCGGCTTGATTGAAGCCAAGGGCTGGCTTAGCATGGGCCGAGGTAGTGGCATGGCATGGGCCATGATTTGGGTTGCCACGTCTTGGCTGCTTGCCAAGAATGAGGAAACTACTTGAGTTTGATTTCTCAGCTACCGTAGATGGAGCAATCAAGGACATAGCTGCCAAGATGAGAGCTACTGAAGATGAAGTGTTAGATGAGTGAACTGTTGAGTGCAAAGTGGTTGCTGCCCCTTGACCATTTGCTGCTTAGATGGTCTTCGAGTATTCGATATTTTGAGATGTGTGGCCTTCTCGAACTGAAGCAATTAGTTTATCCTCTCACACTAGAGAGCATACCCAGATGGCTGTCGGGGAATTAGTTTACCCTCTCGTATTGGAGAGCAATTAGTGCAATTAGTTTATCCTCTCGTATTAGAAAGTAGATCCAGATGGATGTTAAGGAATTAGTTTACCTTCTTGCACTGGAGAGTAATTAGTTTATCCTCTCCCACTGAAGAGAAGACCCAGATAAGTGTCGAGGAATTAGTTTACCTTCTCATATTGGAAAGCATACCTATATGGGTGTCGGGAAATTTGTTTACCCTCTCGCACTGGAGAACTTACCCAGAAGGATGTCGGGGAATTGGTTTACCTTATCGCACTAGAGAGCAATTAGTTATCCTCTCGCACTAGAAGTAAACCAAAATAAGTGTCGGGAAATTAGTTTAACCTCTCGCTTCGGAGAACTTGGAAGTCGTTGTTGTGAGTGTAGCTGAGGAAAATTAGACTGTTATTCAACTGAAACAATCCTCAGCCTGTGAGGTCTTGTTCGACGTTTTGCTTGAGACTTCGAACTACTTAAGGAACCCACTTAAAGGAGTACATAGGAAGCGTGGTGAGCAGCTCCCAAACTTTCTTCAAGTATATCATCATCATTAGATGTTTCGTCGTGTGCCCTTTTGAGGCTTGGTTGGTGATCAGTTGAGAATCTGAATGGATTGCAAGCTTATTCACCTGTAAGTCTTTCGCTAGCCGGGGCTGCTAATAAAACCTTGTCTTCGGCTCCGTCGTTGGATGCTTTGAAGTTTGGCATGCCATAGGCTTGGCCGGTGCGAGCCACAGGGCAAGATGGGCACGGTTGGGAGCCATGGTGCAAGATCGACACAATTAGGAGCCATGGTGACAGATCAAAGGCTACCAGGAGTCGTAGAGCATGTAGGCACAGTTGTGAGCGCGGAGCTAGGGCTGGCTTAGGCCAAGTTGTGTGCAACAAGAGGAATTGGATCACTAGTTCGTGATACTCAGCTGCTGGTGATGTGATGCTTAAGTATTGAATCGTCTGTAGTGTTGAGAACAAGACCTGCCCCCGGTTCTTGGTAGTTAGGTTGGTGTGTCTTTCTCGTACTTATCTACCCTCGGCGCGCCATTAGGCCTAGTAGCTGCGTTTGTCAGAACATAAGTAATCTTTGTATCTAACAATCTATGTGGGATAGTCTCGTCTGCTTGATCTTGTCAACGAAAGTTGACCCGCTTATGTTGGTTATGTCTCGTTGGAGTGCCTCGCCAGTAGCTTAGTTGCGCTAGAAATCGCGTAATTGTTCGATCATGAGCCTCTCAACTTCTTCTTGAATTTTCCTCTAGTGGGGTAGTAGAGTTTCTGGCTGCCCTCATTTGTGACCTGTTGAGCTAGGCTTCTCTTCCATGTGCTCAGGTCATCTATGTCATGGTTGTGGTACATGTGGTACGTTCTTAGCAGACAAGTGAATTACTAACAGGCTGCCGGTTGAACTTGTGCCAGATTGAGTGACTGCTTCTCTCCGTTCGTCATGTTGCCTACTCCGATACGAGGTAGATGATGCTCCTTGCGGGCCTAGCCACGAATAAACTCTTCGCCTGGAAGGTTACTCATGTTGATTATCAGAATGTGGCCACAACCATGAATGTATGTTCGTATGTGGGCCTAACCTAGAGTGCATGCTCTTCCGCACGCTAAAACGAGAGTATACACTATCTTGGGGGCCTAGTTGAGAGTGTACATTGTTAGAACGCTCGGTTCGTGACTGGTCGAATGGCTGCTTGCCGGGATGCTGCTGGAGAAGTTCATCATCTACCCTTGTCCTACTTCAAGACACCTTCTCTGGGGCATGCTGCAAAAGCTGATTCACCAAGGTAGTCTGCTGCGCAAAGGCGTTTTTCAACTCTATAACTAGTTGAGACAAGTGTTCTTCGCCATTTGGGGTGGAAGAGCTTGGACGATATACGTCTCCTTCAGTAGTGGAAGTGTAATGGACTCTGAGCGCGAGATTTGAGTTGGGATATGTCAAATCTGTGGAAAAAAATGGGGTAAAAATACCCCGATTCAATTGTCGGTCCATAAATCTGAAGCCAGGACAGTTTAACTAATCTTGGATTGTTTAGGATTGCTTGGTGTGCCACGGGAATGGGTTGTGCCATGGGAATGGGCTAGACTGCGAAAACGGGTCAAGTTATGGGAGCGGGCCAGACCTCTAACGTAGGATGAGCCGCGGAAGAGCGCGTGCGCTGGGCCTCATCTATTTTCGGTGTAGCTTGCGACGGCTGCTGTGCTGTGCGGGCCTGGGGTTGGCGACGCAAAATCACGCGGGCTTGGGTTACTAAAGTGGCAGCAAGCTGGGTTGCCTCCACAGCTTGCGCCTCTTGGGCCGTGGCCTAATGGTCCAGCTGCCATGGAGCTGGCCCACTCCTCACTACCACAGTGGTCCCATGGCTGCCATAGATAGTGCTCCGTAGTGGCAAAGTTGCTCTTCTTGCCATTGTGTTAAGCCTTGTGGATCGTTGTGGTGGGGCTACGTCTCGTCTTCCATCATTTGATCCAGATCTTTAAACGTTGGAAGTTCCATTGATTGTGGTTTCCGAATTTCCCGTCATTGTATTTTTCCCTTACCTCTATTCAAAGAATTAAAAAAATTCTAGGAATAAGAAAGTATGAAAAATTTACGAACGAATGAGAAATGAGAAACTTTGAATGCGAGAGTCTTCTTCGAGCGTGTGAATCAAACTCTCAATGAAAGCACCAATTTGTGGATGCAAATTTTTGCCATATTTTCCTTTGACGAAAATGCAAACACCTAAGATTAAGGCCAAAAGCCTCATGCGCCCATGATTAGACCTGGCAATTTCTTACACGATCCGTTAACACGACACGTAAACGACACGAAAATAACGGGTTTCGGGTCAACACGATAACTAATCGGGTCATTATCAGGTCACACGATAATAACCCATTAATAACGGGTCCTTAACAGGTTTACACGAGAGTGACACGCGGGTAACCTGTTTTGACACGATAAGAAAAATGCTATTTTGATGATTTTAATTTTTTAAACTACTAAAAAAAAACTTACTATAAAATGCAATAGATATAATGAATATGTATATATTGTTTATTAATTATTATTCTATATAAACTTTAAATTTTAAGTTTTATTTATTTATTTATTTTTATAGTATATTATAGGCAAAGATTGAGATTAAAAATCATAAAACACATTAAAAATAAAAATATCAAGTAATATAAAAATACCAAACACATAAAAAAATTATAATAATTAATTTCCCGCCTAATATTTCAAGAGTTTCATCCATTTCCCGCCTAATGTTTGGGAAATTTTGCAGCCTATATCCATCCATTTCCCGCCTAATATTTAACCCAAAGAAACTCTAAGTGTTAGTTAATGTATCGTTTTGATGGGATACGCATCCTATGAAACAAATTTCAATGATCCAACCGTCAAACTTGTTTATATATGCTTCGAGATCGCATACGCCAAAATTTGCAAAAAAAAAAAATATTCAGAGATCAAGAAACGAGACAAAACTTTTCAACAGTTATAAACGAAAAATCACGATTTAACGGTTGTTTTAACTCTGATTTTGATAATTTTTTACAGCTATACTCTTTGACCCTATATGAATATAATGAATGAATTCGATCTTCAATTTAAAATATTTACATTGGTGGATACCACAAAATCTTATGTTATACTTGATAAAAGTATAAATAAACTCTCTAGTGTTAGTGAATTTATCATTTTGATGGGATACGCATCTTACAAAACTAATTTCAACGATCCAACCGTCAAACTTGTTTATATATGCTTCGATATCGCATACACCAAAAATTGCAAAAAACAAACATTCAGAGATCAAGTAACGAGACAAAAAATTTTGACGGTTATAAACGAAAAATCACGATTTAACGGTTATTTTAACTCCGATTTTGATGATTTTTTTACAGCTACACTCCTTGACCCTGTATGAATACAATGAATGAATTCGATCTTCAATTTAAAATATTTATACTAGTGGACACCACAAAATCTTATGTTATACTTAATGAAAGTATAAATAAACTCTTAAGTGTTAGTGAATCTATCGTTTTGATGGGATACGCATCCTACGAAACTAATTTCAACGATCTAACCGTCAAACTTGTTTATATATGCTTCGAGATCGCATATGCCAAAAATTGCAAAAAAAAAAAAACATTTAGAGATCAAGTAACGAGACAAAACTTTTCAACGGTTATAAACAAAAAATCATGATTTAACGGTTATTTTAACTCTAATTTTGATGATTTTTTACAGCTACACTCATTGACCCTATATGAATACAATGAATGAATTCGATCTTCAATTTAAAATATTTACACTAGTGGATACCACAAAATCTTATGTTATACTTGATGAAAATATAAATAAACTCTCAAGTGTTAGTGAATCTATTGTTTTGATGGGATACGCTTCCTACGAAACTAATGTCAACGATCCAACCGTCAAACTTGTTTATATATGCTTCAAGATCGCATACACCAAAAATTGAAAAAAACAAACATTCAGAGATCAAGTAATGAGACAAAACTTTTCGACGGTTATAAATGAAAAATCACGATTTAACGGTTATTTTAACTCCGATTTTGATGATTTTTTATAGCTACACTCCTTGACTCTATATGAATACAATGAATGAATTCGATCTTCAATTTAAAATATTTACACTCGTGGATACCACAAAATCTTATGTTATACTTGATGAAAGTATAAATAAACTCTTTAGTGTTAGTGAATCTATTGTTTTGATGGGATACGCATCCTACGAAACTAATTTCAACGATCCAACCGTCAAACTTATTTATATATGCTTCGAGATCACATACGCCAAAAATTGCAAAAAACAAACATTCAGAGATCAAGTAAAGAGACAAAACTGTTCAACGGTTATAAACGAAAAATCACGATTTAACGGTTATTTTAACTTCGATTTTGATGATTTTTTACAGCTATACTTCTTGACCCTATATGAATACAATGAATGAATTCGATCTTCAATTTGAAATATTTACACTAGTGGATACCACAAAATCTTATGTTATACTTGATGAAAGTATAAATAAACTCTTAAATGTTAGTGAATTTATCGTTTTGATGGGATACGCATCCTACAAAACTAATTTCAACGATCCAACCGTCAAACTTATTTACATATGCTTCGAGATCGCATACGCCAAAAATTGCAAAAAACAAACATTCAGAGATCAAGTAATGTGACAAAACTTTTTGACGGTTATAAATGAAAAATAACGATTTAACGGTTATTTTAACTCCGATTTTAATGATTTTTTATAGCTACACTCCTTGACCCTATATGAATACAATGAATGAATTCGATCTTCAATTTAAAATATTTACATTAGTGGATACCACAAAATCTTATGTTATACTTAATGAAAATATAAATAAACTCTAAGTGTTAGTTAATGTATCGTTTTGATGGGATACGCATCATATGAAACTAATTTCAATGATCCAACCATCAAATGTGTTTATATATGCTTCGAGATTGCATACGCCAGAAATTGCAAAAAACAAACATTCAGAGATCAAGTAACGAGACAAAATGTTTCGACGGTTATAAACGAAAAATCACGATTTAACGGTTATTTTAACTCCGATTTTGATGATTTTTTTACAGCTACACTCCTTGATTCTATATGAATACAATGAACTAATTTGATCGTCAATTTAAAATATTTACAGAAGTGGATATATACCACAAAATCTTATGTCATGATGATCTATGAAAATTGAGGATTTTGTAAAAGGAATAACATGTAAGCTTTGAGTTCCATTGGCAAGGTTACATGGTCGTTTAGATTTTTAAAACCCTCCAAATCTCACGAACAATGTTATTTATTTTAGTGAAAAATTAATAAAATTAATAATAATTATTGTAGAAGTGTGAAAAATGTAATCACTCGTAATAAAAAGCTTTACAACTTTCATTAAGGGGTCAACTCCGAAATTTAGTATGCATATACTGATTTAGTATTATGTTTTACATTTTTTTGGGTCAAATTATGTTTTTCATTTTCATTTTTATTGATTTAAAATATATTTTTCTTAACGGGTAACGGGTCGGGTCATATTACCTGAAAATATTAACGGGTTGATTTCGGGTCGGGTCATATTACCCATTTACTTTAACGGGTATTACACGACACGACCCGTTAAGCTATCGGGTATGACACGAAAACGACACGAACACGAGAAACACGACACGAATGCCAGGTCTACCCATGATGAATTGGGGGGGGGGGGGCGGGCTTTGGCAGAAGAATCTCCGATGCCAAAAGTTAGAATTCTGAAAGAATGTGTTTAGGAATTTGTGAGTAGAGAATGACCTAGTATTTTAGTGGGAAAACATGGCTATTTATAGGGGAGTGACATACCCTATTTGGAGAATAGGGCTAGGCCACATATGGTCAAATTGTGAGTGTAATTGCAAGATATTATGTGAAATAATATCTTGCAATTAACTTGGCAATTAATCCCAAATTGAATAGGAAAATTGGGAGTTACCTTTTGAGTGAGGATTTGATGAGCAATGATGAGAGGGTTTTGAATAAATACCATTTTGATCACCTTTGACTCTTCCTTGATTGAGCCTTATTGTCTGTTGTATGTGCGTGAGAATCCTGGTGTGTCTCGAGGGTAATTTTTTTCCTTTTTACCAAAAAGTGCACGTGTTGGCTCCATAATTTTCTTAATTATTTTTAGCTCCACAATCGGCAGGACAGAATCCATGAGGGATGGATCTTTAATTGGAGGAGTCTAGATCTCTGTTCGATAGCTTGTGTTTAGTTAGGCAAACTTACGTCTTTACCAATATTATCTCTGACGCGAAACCCAACAACCAAGATCGAGAGCTTCACAGTAATTTAAACAGCCTTGCCTTCGGGCCATAGAACTCAAGGGTGAGAGATTCTTTTCTCGGCCGTGGTCATTTGTTTTGAAGTTTACCGCAATGCAAACCCACATCACACAGCACCACGCCACACTATAAGATATATATGCATGCACTGCAAATGCATAGTGCCAAACACAAATGGTTTGTTCTACTTAGATTTGGTTGTCCGTGTAAAATGGAAATGACAACTTACATTGACAAAATATATTACCTAATATAGTCAACTAGTACAATGTATTAGCTTCGGATTCAATTTCTTTCTCTAGAAAAAATCTCTAATCAAGGTAAAGAAAGCCAAGGAAAAGGCCCAGTTACTTGTAAGTAGCTTTTGTTTTGCTCTTCCTTGAGTTTTGTCCATCAGTTGAAAACCTTGGGAAACTATGGAAGCCAAGACGAACAGAGGCAGGCAAAAGACTGAGATGAAGACGATAGAAAAGGAAGATGATCGTCTAGTTGTCTTTTCGAAACGCCGATCAGGAATATACAAAAAGGCTACTGAGTTAGGGGCGTTATGCGGTGCACAAGTAGGCATTCTAGTGTTTTCGCCATTGGGAAAACCTCATTCCTTCGGTAATCCCTCTATTGATTATGTATTGAACCGGTTTTTACATAACCAGCAGGAGCCTATTCTCGAGGCCTACCGGCAGGAAAAAATACTCCAGACCATCGAGAACTATAATGAGTTGGTAGAGCACCTTGACGTAGTGAAAGAGTGCTGCAAGGCGCTCCGACAATTGGAAGAACAAAGGGGAAGCGGCGAACAGAAAGTCTGGTGGCAAGCTCCTATAAAGGATCTTGACTTGCAAGGACTCAAGCAAATGCATGATTCCTTTAAGCGTGTCGCGGATCATGTGAGCAGTAATCTCAGGCTCACACAAGGCAGTCGCTTTGACAACGGTACTGCCTCCACTTCTGCACCAGCCGTATCCAATCCCAATCCCAATCAATCTCATTAAGCGCGATTCAAGACTTGGTGCAACACATTGTTTGTTGTGATAGCAACCTATATTTAATAATTCACTCGTTGTCCTGTCTTTTCCTGGGAACACATAGGTTGCGTTGATTCCCCCAATTGTCCGTGGTTTTTTCAGTTTCTTGGATTTTGTATTTTTCAGTTAAATTAGTATCGACATGTCTAGTAATGGTTTCCGATTAATTAAGCAAAACTGTTACTGCAAGATAAATTCATCTGAGCTCCAATTTGTGAAAATAATAAGGTTGTAATTACATTAATAATCTACCTTAGATCCAAATTTAAAACTTTCTCCCAAATATGAACAAAAACTATAATGACAAACTTGATATCAGCCACAATATCTATGTATCCAGCTAAAAGATAAAGACAATTTACAAAACAATCCCAAATATCATCCCCAAACAATGCCTTAGAAAATTTCTCCTAAGTTCAAAGAATAAATATTACAAAGAATGAAAATAAAGTGACATAAGTTTACATAAATAAAAGTATCAAAAAATGTATGCTGTTTGTCCTTGACCCCAAAATAAAAAAGAGGAAATAAAAATGAAAAAATAAAAAAAATAAAACATACACCTATCAGGATCATAAAATTTCAATGGAGACCTTCATGGAAAAATTCACTGCCTAGCTCCACCATTAACACCAATCAGAGTGATCAAGGAGACTTCAAGTCAAAACTATTTTCTCTGCAATACCGAAGCTCCAACGAAATTTGCCTCTCCACCTGAAGTTGGCGGCGGAAATTCGCTATGAACATCTCTGCTCTTTGGTCAATATCATCTTGATCCGATGGATAGCTTATGTTCCTCTGAAGATGTCCCCTAGAAGACCCCGAGTCCTCCTCGGAGCTGTTCTCATCGGTACAAGCCGCTCTCAGCCCCGGGCGGTCATTGAAGCTCATCAACCGGTGGTTGCCAGAAATAGTACGGCCGATCACCGAAGCGATTCGCCAGCGACTCACGTTGAGGTTCAGTAGTAAGCTTACCTTCTTCACGGCCTTCCTAAGGCGGCTTAATAAAGACCACTTGTCCATCTTCATGTTAAATTGGGGAACGAAGACCAATGTTTTAAGTTGATGAATGTGATGTAAAAGAAATATGTGTTAATAATTAAGTTGCAATTGGTAAATATATATGTGTGCGGAATGAATATGTATGTACGAAGTTGCTTGGCAATTGGTGAATGATGCGTATAGAAATGAAAGAACGTGTTAATTAGTTGAAGGTTGGAAGAACTAATCTATCAGAGAATCAACAGTACTGGTCAAGAAATGATAATTCATTGGATACTATTGTCTTTTCTGCTAGCTTAGTGTTTAGATTTATATTAATTGTGTTGTGTACTTTCACTGAATTGAAGGATAATTTTTGAAATGTCATATGAACTTGTACACTTTTATTCATATAACTAAAATTTTATGTGATTTGTCATATTAATTTTTCCAATCATTAATTTGTCATTTCACCCTAACTCAATTAAGTTGTCTGTACAAAATAAATCACACGCTTTGCACATGACTTATGTTCATGGTTCTTTCATAAATTTCTACATAAAGAACATCATCCAACTTTACCATAGATTGGAGGGTCCCCAATGACTATATTTTTTAGTCATCTTCAATTTGAAACATAGAGAAGCGAGTGTAAGTCGTTCCTCTTTTTTGAACGGCAAACCCTCAGATCTTCTTATGCTAATTAGGGCTTATTTTGGGGTTTAATTTTCTGATAGGGAAATATATATTGTACAAGATTGATTTACAAGGAAATATCTATCCTAATTACATCCTGATTACAAGGACCCAATCAGGTAACTAAGGTAATTACAAAGGTCAACTCTCCAATACTACCCCTCAAGTTGGTGCATAAATGTCGTTTATGCCCAACTTGACGAGAGAGTTGTAGAACGTTTGACTGGCAACAGCTTTAGTTAAGATGTTCGCTAATTGATCCTCTGACTTTACGAACGGGAATTGAATAATATTTCCATCCAACTTCTCCTTAATGAAGTGTCTATCAACTTCCACATGTTTCGTGCGATCATGTTGGATTGGGTTGTGTGAGATATCAATTGCTGCTTTATTATCACAAAACAAATTCGAAGCCGACATTGAAGAACACCTGAGTTCTTCGAGTAACCTCCGAAGCCATAATAATTCACATACTCCTTTTGCCAAACCTCTGTATTCCGCCTCTGCGCTTGATAAAGCAACCACTTTCTATTTCTTACTCCACCAAGTCACTAAATTTCCCCCCACAAATGTAAAGTAACCCAGACTGTCGATCAGTAATATTCCCTGCCCAATCTGCATTGGTATAACCTTCTATCTGGCAATGATCATTCCTAGAAAACATGATGCCTCTATCTGGGGCGGACTTTAGGTATTGTAGAATGCGTTCAACCGCACCCATATGCGTATCACTCGGGGAATGCATAAATTGACTAACAACACTTACTGTATATGCAATATCAGGCCTGGTATGAGATAAATAAATTAACCTCCCAACTAACCTTTGATAATGGTCTCGGTTAGTGGGAACTTGATCAGGGTGCATGGCAAGACGGTGATTTTGGACTATAGGGGTGTCAACCGGTTTACAATCAAGCATTCTGGTTTCGGCTAACAAGTCAAGAACATATTTTCTTTGAGATAGAAATATACCCTGTTTAGATCGAGCTACTTCTATACCCAAAAAATATTTCAATCCACCAAAATCTTTCATCTCGAACTCAGTTGCTAAGTAATCTTTCAGGCTTGAGATTTCCTCTTTATCATCACTTGTAACAATCATATCACCCACATAAATAATAAGTGTCGTCCATTTACCTATTCGACGTTTCAAGAAAAGTGTATGATCGGAATTTCTCTGCTTGAACCCATACTTCCTCATAGCCATCCGAAACCTACCAAACCATGCCCGAGGTGATTGATTCAATCCATACAATGCCTTATTCAAATTACACACCATTCCGGGTTGTGAAATCGATGCATAACCAGGTGGAATATCCATATACACTTCTTCTTTAAGATTACCAAGTAAGAAAGCATTTTTCACATCAAACTGCTGTAATGGCCAATCTAAGTTAGCCATCAACGAAAGTAACACTCTTACCGTATTAATCTTTGCTACCAGATCAAATGTTTCTGTATAATTGACACCATACGTCTGAGTGTATCCCTTGGGCACCAATCGTGCTTTGTATCGTTCAATCGACACATCAGCTTTGTACTTGATGGTGTACACCCATCGACATCTTAGTCTCTTCTTCCCTTGAGGTAGCAGAACTAAATCCCATGTTTGATTTTTCTGAAGTGCATCCATTTCTTCCTCCATTACCTTGGTCCATCGATCATCAGATAGTGCCTCCTTCAATGAATTTGGTGTGCTATCATTGGATATTTGTTGTAGAAAAGCTTTGTCGGGTTCTGATAATTTATGTGATGACACATAGTTAGCAATGGGATATTTAGAGCCTTTTGTTGTTTCCGGTGAATATCGATTGGGTGGCTTTCCCCGGTTGTGCCTGAAAGGTAACTGATAATTCGAAACATCGGATACATCAATAGGGATAGTAGATCTTACCTCAGAAATATTCTCTAGAGTATGGTCATCTGGCGGTACTATATTTTAAGACGAAGGGAGAGTAGTATCAGTAGAAGTCTCAAGATCAACAAGTGGCAACACTATTGCTGTGGGTGAGGACGGCACTGTTGTGCCTGCCGCTGGTTCTGTAGGCAGTGATGCTGCTTCTGTTGGCTGGGCTGGCACCGTAGCCACTGCGGGCTCGACTACTGGCTCAGCTAACAGTGGCAGCAAAAGATCAGTGGTAACAGCCATGGTCCAAACCTGCTCGTCATGCAGTGTCTCCCCCTGAAGAGAAGGGTTGGAAGAAGCCGAAGAGTAATACATCTTAGACTAAAAAAAAGTAACATCCATGGTAGTATACATCTGACATGAAAGAGGATGGTGGTAGCAACGGTACCTTTTCTGATGTAGTCCATACCCCATGAAAACATAACGGAGAGCTTATGGGTCAAGTTTTGTCCGTTGATTTTTATGTAGATGAACAAAGGCAACACATCCAAAAACTCACAGTGGGAGCACCAAAACGGACGGTAGAGGCACGAATGTAGCAAGAACTTGCAAAGGTGTAAGCAAATTCAATCGGTTGATAAGGTGAGTGGCAGTCTGAAGAGCAACATCCCAAAAGGAGCAGGGAACATCCGCCACAATCAATAACGATCGAGCCGTTTCTAATAGATGGCGATTTTTGTGCTCAGCCACCCCATTCTGTTGAGGAGTATGAAGACAAGTAGTCTTATGGAGTATTCCATGATTAGTTAAATAATGTGTAAAATCATTATTAACATATTCACCACCATTATCAGAAGGCAAAATCTAGATTTTAGTAGAAAAATGTGTCTGAACCATGGTGTGGAATGTCTTGAACGCCAAAAACACATCACTTTTATGCTTAAGAAGGTATAACCATGTCATCCGTGTGCAATCATCTATGAATGTTACAAACCACCTAATACCAGATGAAGTAGTAATCGAAGATGGTCCCCAAACATCCGAATGAATAAGACCAAAAGGAATAGCACTTTTATTAGAATTCAGCATATAAGAAACACGGTGACTCTTGGCAAGTACACAAGTGTCACATATAAAGTCTGAAAT
Source organism: Pyrus x bretschneideri (assembly GCF_019419815.1). Classification (NCBI taxonomy): domain Eukaryota; kingdom Viridiplantae; phylum Streptophyta; class Magnoliopsida; order Rosales; family Rosaceae; genus Pyrus; species Pyrus x bretschneideri. The sequence goes on from NW_025999510.1 coordinate 64,318, forward strand.
TGAAAAACCAACAAATAAATCCGGAAACATATGCTGTAAATAACTGAAAGACGGATGACCCAAATGGCGATGCCATAACCATATCTGATGTTGTTTGTGATCAACGGCTCCTTGGCGTGAGATTGATTCGTCATGTACTGACATCGTCCACAAAATAGAGATCCCCCACTCTTAGTACCACGACCAATTATTTCCTTCGTGAGAATATCCTGAATAAGACAAAACTTTGGATACAATACTACACAACAGTTCAATTGCTCAGTAGCTTGGCCATGAGACATCAATTTATGCTTTAGTGAAGGTACAAGTAATGTATGCAGCAAAGAGAGGGTAGGCATAAGGTGTATAGTGCCAGAGCCAGTTACCGGTGAGGTGACACCATTAGCATTAGTAATATTTCGTCGAAGTGGAACAGTATCACAAGCTAAATCAGTGGGGTCATAGGTCATAAGGTCTATGACACCAGAGTCAATAATCCAATCGGACTGGGAATCACAATTATTCATATTAAAAGCATAACCACAATTACCTGAGGACTCCGGAGGCATATCAAAAGAAATCGAAACATGAGGATTCATGGTAAGGCCAGTTAGGGTTGTAGTGTTTAGTATAGGGGCAGGATCAGTTAGGATGAAATTGTTTCCATCGTGGAGTGGTGGTAGATTCTCCATGGGAGGACCAAGTTTGCTTGAGGGAACGGGCAGAGCAGAAATCCTAGGATCTCTGCTCTGATACCATGCTAATTAGGGCTTATTTTGGGGTTTAATTTTTTTATATTATTCTTCTCACCAAGCAGGGAAATATATATTGTACAAGATTGATTTACAAGGAAAGAAACACCAAATAATATCTAACCTAATTACATCATGATTATAAGGACCCAAACAGGTAACTAAGCTAATTACAAAGGTCAACTCTCCAACATTTTATACCAATTAACCCCCTTGCTTTTGTTGATAAACCCTAGAATATTCTTGTCGAAAGCAACTTATTAAAAGGGGAGTTGGAAGTTGAAATGTTCGAAATAACACTAAATATAAGTCATGACTTATTTTGAATGGAAAACTTAATGGAATTAGAGTGAGACGACAAATTAATAATTTCGAAAAATTGGTATTGACAAATCGCTAGTTTATTTTACAAATTGAAATAAATGTATAAATTCATATGACATTTCAAAAAATTTCTCCAAAATGAAAGTGAATTTTGCAGATTATTTTTTCTCACCATGCATATTGCATCTCCTCATGTGAGGATGCACATATCCCTCATTTGTGAATGACGTATCTTGACCGAATAAAATTAAGGATTCAAACCGCTCAATTTATTAATCTTTATTTGAAGATCACTTCTAAAAAAATATTTGAGTTGGTTATTGTTGAATTCATATCCAAACGTATCAAATAAATGGATGGTTCAGTATGAATATGTTACTTAGTACTTACACCGTCAAATTGTTTTATACATTTGAATGACTAAATGGTCTTCGATTGAAATTCATTTTTGTATCATCGAACGACGATTAAGAAATTGAACCATTCTAATTTTGAATTTTGTACATCCAATATATGTACATTATTTGCAAGAGGGGAATGAGCTCATCTCTCCACGAGGGAAATGTAAGTATTATCCTTTTGTCTACTTCTAAGTGGTAGGCTTTAGGTAGGGAGACTTAATTTGGATGCGGTCCCTAGTTATCAATGTTCTTTGACCGAAACCTTGTTAGTTTTTAGTTTTTAATCGAAGTCCCTTTCAATAATATAATAATGTATCTTTATGTAGGTTATTATATTTTTTTTAAACTATAAATTGTACGTGTGACATCCCACATCGCTCAGGGGAGTGATCCTTATATGTATATTCCCATCCCTACCTAGCTCGAGGCCTTTTGGGAGCTCACTGGCTTTGGGTTCCGTAGGAACTCCAAAGTTAAGCTAGAAGGGGGTTAGAGCAATCCCATGATGGGTGACCCACTGGGAAGTTGCTCGTGAGTTCCCAAAAACAAAACCGTGAGGGAATGGTAAGCCTAAAGCGGACAATATCGTGCTACGGTGGTGGAGCGGGCCCGAGAAGTGGTCCCCTCGGGCCGGGATGTGACAATTTGATATCAGAGCCTAACCGTGGTCGTGGTGTGCCGACGAGGACGTCGGGCCCCAAAGGGGGGTGGATTGTGACATCCCACATCGCCCAGGGGAGTGATCCTTATATGTATATTCTCATCCCTACCTAGCTCGATGCCTTTTGGGAGCTCACTGTCTTCGAGTTCCGTAGGAACTCCGAAGTTAAGCGAGAAGGGGGCTAGAGCAATCCCATGATGGGTGATCCACTGGGAAGTTGCTCGTGAGTTCCCAAAAACAAAACCGTGAGGGAATGGTAAGCCCAAAGCGGACAATATCGTGCTACGATGGTAGAGCGGGCCCGGGAAGTGGTCCCCCCAAGCCGGGATGTGACAGTATGTGTTTATATTAATGAGATTTTAAGTAAAACCCATAATTTGTGGGATTAAAAATATTAAAGGATAAATTATGCATATTTATTGGACTGAAACATAGGTACATTTTTCGAAACCACAAAATAATAATAGTAGATATCAGGCTTGATAGCAATATTAAATTTCTTCGATTAAACTTGACATGCATATATTCTCAAATCAATTAAATAGAATGTACCCATATAAGTTTAAAAAATGAATTACAAAAAAATTGAATAAATTTCATATAAAAAAAGGTTTACATTTTGTATTAGAAAAATGATACATTCTACATATAACAAATTGATATATGTAAGAATGAAAATATTTAACACTAAAAAATTTATAAAAAGAAATTATATGAATGGATACATTTAAGATAAAAAAATTAAAAGTCTTTTCATAAAAAAGTTAATTGGTAAAAATTTAATCTAATTTTTCTGTTTATTTTGAATTGAAAATTAATTAAAACTTTAATAAGGGTGTGAGTATTAAAATCTTAAATCAATTACTAATTTTTATAATGTCTCAACTAATAAATATTAGTAACTAGGAACTGGATCTAATTTTTTCTTTTAAGTTCCTGAGTTCAATGTTACAAATACCAACACAGTTGGATCTAATTTTTCGTTTTAAGTTCCTGAGTTCAATATTACAAATACCAACACAGTTGTATAAAGAAAGAAAAAAATTCCACCCCACACCACCATTCTCCCCCCCCCCCTCCCCCGGACGCCCCCCCCCCGCGCCCGGGGAGGACCGCCGCCTTCCCAAATCAAGAAAGTGATGGTAATTGAAGGCTATACACAATTGAGTGGTTGCCTCCATTATATTAACCATACGTACGTGATTACATAATTATCATGTGACGCTTACCAAGTCATCATCTATGATAAATTAAGGTTATCAGTATCTATACTAATATCTTTGTAAAGCACGGAATGTGCATGATTACTATATTACGAAAATATTGGCTTTGACTTAAAATTTTGATCAATTTGCTGTTCAGGTTTTGCTTAGAATATTTAACTATTGCAACCTCATTCATGTATCTCGGTTTATACCCACATGGGCACATGGCTTTGCAGGTTAAGTGATTAGTTGGTAATGTATTTAAATATATCTTAATTATGCATGTACGAAATTCTAACCTGAACTGACATACCAAATCCATTAAGACGGTGGATAATTGACCTCGTAAACAATCCAAGATTGGGACCACAAACCACTGTTTGTAACGACCTGCATGGGAATTATAAACAATTAATCCAAGACAAAGGTTCTAGTAAACAGTTGTATTAGAAATTTATTTGCTTATATATCTGGTCTCATTTACATGGATCAAGAATATTATCAAGTTTACAGCCTTCATTGGCAGTGTTGTGGTTGGGATAAACAGAGTTCTGTGTACAAAAGATAAACGGGATGGTTCTTAACATAATATTTCAAGAAAATACTAGATTATTTTATAACAATATATTGATATTAGAAAGCAAAATCTATAACTAAAGGAAAAGCGAACTTTAAAAGAAATAACAAATTTCATTAGTTTGCAAGTAGCATTTAACAAGAAGAAAAGAGAGCTACAAGTAATTAGTACTTTTTTAGAAGAAAAATGGATTTTAATACATTTACTTAATTGAATCGGTTGATTCAGAACCTACTGTAATGGTTGACAAGCAAATATTTCATTAAAAAGCAGGCCTCGTGGTCAAATTATGAGCTTAGGAGGATATTGGATGATGCTGAAAACTTGGTGGCCAAGTTTTATCATATGCCAACGTCGGAAAATTGGAAATTATGTACGCTAGAATGCACCATGGCATATTAAATTAAAAGTGCAAATATCCTTTTCCCTATGCTACTTTCGAGTCATCTTCAAAATTCGAAATATCATTTTGTGACAAGTTACAATCAATTGTCTGTCACATAAGCACAAGTAGGCCTGGCAATTCCTGACAATACCCAATAACCTGACACGACACGACACGACACGACACGAAATTAACAGATGTTCGGGTCAACACGATAACGAATCGAATCATTATCGGGTAACCCGATAAGCACCTGTTAAGATAACGGGTTGATTCGGGTATATACGTGGGTAACACGATACACGATTAGTAGAATATTATTTTTATAATTTTATACCCCTAAAAACTATAATAAATATATATATATATATTAAATTAACTATAAAGTCTATAATAATTATAATAATTATATATACTATAATAATTATACCCCCAAAATATTAACTATCTATAATAATTATATAATTATATATATATATATATATTAAATTTTGAATTAAATTTTATAAAAACTATAATAATTATTAATTAATATGCATGATGCATGATGCATCCATTGATTTGATTCCATTCCATTCCTGCCGTCATTTTTGAAGAAAAATGGAGGGAAAATGAAAATGAGAAGAAAAGTTGAAAATGAAACAAAAAAGTGAGGGAATTAGGGAAAGATGCTGGAGGGAAAGGTGAAAATTGTATGAAAAGTTGAAAAGGAAACAAAAAAGAGAGGGAAAAATGAAAATTAATAGAAGTGGTGAGAAATTGTTTTTTTTTTTTAAGTTATATGCTTTGAGATCACATCAGCAAAAAATCACAAAAAACAAACATTCAGAGATCAAGTAATGTGACAAAGCTTTTCGACGATTATAAACGAAAAATCACGATTTAACGGTTATTTTAACTTCGATTTTGATGATTTTTTATAACTACACTCCTTGACCATATATGAATACAATGAATGAATTCGATCTTCAATTTAAAATATTTACACAAGTGGATACTACAAAATCTTATGTTATACTTGATGAAAGTATAAATAAACTCTAAGTGTTAGTTAATCTATTGTTTTTATGGGATACGAATTCTCTTGAACTAATTTCAACGATCCCAACCGTCAAACTTGTTTGTATATGTTTTGAGATCACATCCGCAAAAAATCACAAAAAACAAACATTCAGAGATCAAGTAACGGGCAAAGCTTTTCGACGGTTATAAAAGAAAAATCACGATTTAACGGTTATTTTAACTCCGATTTTGATGATTTTTTACAACTACACTCCTTGACCCTATATGAATACAATGAATGAATTCGATCTTCAATTTAAAATATTTATACAAGTGGATACCACAAAATCTTATGTTATACTTAATGAAAGTATAAATAAACTCTAAGTGTTAGTCAATCTATCGTTTTGATGGGATACGAATTCTCCAAAACTAATTTCAACGATCCAAACTGTCAAACTTATTTGTATATGCTTGGAGATCACATCAATAAAAGATCACAAAAAACAAACATTCATAGATCAAGTAACGGGATAAAACTTTTCGACGGTTATAAACAAAAAATCATGATTTAACGGTTATTTTAACTCTGATTTTGATGATTTTTTACAGCTACACTCCTTGACCCTATATGAATACAATGAATAAATTCGATCTTCAATTTAAAATATTTACACAAGTGGGTACCACAAAATCTTATGTTATACTTAATGAAAGTATAAATAAACACTAAGTGTTAGTCAATCTATCGTTTTGTTGGGATATGAATTCTCCAAAACTAATTTCAATGATCCAAACCGTCAAACTTGTTTGTATATGCTTGGAGATCACATCAACAAAAAATCACAAAAAACAAACATTCAGAGATCAAGTAACGGGACAAAGCTTTTCGACGGTTATAAACGAAAAATCACGATTTAACGGTTATTTTAACTCCGATTTTGATGATTTTTTATAGCTACACTTCTTGACCCTATATGAATACAATGAATGAATTCGATTTTCAATTTAAAATATTTACACAAGTGGATACCACAAAATCTTATGTTATGCTTAATGAAAGTATAAATAAACTCTAAGTGTTAGTCAATCTATCATTTTGTTGGGACACGAATTCTCCAAAACTAATTTCAACGATCCAAACCGTCAAACTTGTTTGTAAATGCTTGGAGATCACATCAACAAAAAATCACAAAAAACAAACATTCAGAGATCAAGTAACGGGAGAAAACTTTTCAACGGTTATATACGAAAAATCACGATTTAACGGTTATTTTAATATATTTTTATATGGTATAGTATTATTATTTTATTTCTTTTCATAATTATTTTGGTAAACTTCTCATAATTTGAATGATTTTTAATGTTTGGTTTTTCTATACGTAGTTTATGCAGAAGAGAGTTCTGACGTAGAAAACCTTACTAAAAACATCTTCAACATAACTCTTCAAGGCAATAGATCAAGCCAAAGTTTCAATACAATTTCATGATGATCGATGTAAATTGAAGATTTTGTAGATAGAGGTGTAAACTTTTGAGAAAGACTTACAATCTTGAAAACAAAAACGCTTTCATTTTGCATATCCTTGCACATTTAATATTTGTAATAGATTAGTAGTGTATGTATTTTTTTTTTTATTAGGCTCTTATTTTCGAGTGTAGATATAGTACTTAAACGACAAATGTTTTAATGTTTTGAAGTAATATTTATGTGGCAATATGTGGTATGTGCAAATTTAAAAAGAATATATTTTTTTCTTAACGGGTCATAACGGGTCGGGTCACTTTACCCGTTGGGTAAAATGACCCGACCTGTTAAGGACCTGTTAAGATAACATGTGTGACACGACACGACCCGTTAAGATAACAGGTGTTACACAAAAACGACACGAACATGACAGACACGACCCGTTTGCCAATCCTAAGCACAAGTAACACGTAAATTAACTTTGCTATGAACAAGTTAAACATTTTCAGCAAAAACAAGAAAGAAGAAAAGAAAAGAAAACACTGTTTTGGCGTAAACAAAGACGAGTTGGAAGATTCTATTTCATTTGTAACTTTATAAGGCATGCAGGCAAACATATATCCTTCATTACAAAAAATAGAGAATTTAATTTGGGTGGAGTATATGTAAAACTGATGGTAGGGGAGAAAGTGGCTAACAAAATTAGTTTAAGTCCTGAACTTTCAAATAGAAAAGTTCAGAGGATAAATCGAAACCTACAAGAAAGTTTAGTGAAGAAATCGGCAGTTTACTCTAAAAAGAAAACTATGACAATAAGTACAGGTTTATTTGACATTTGGGCTCAAGAAATAGATACAATTGATGGTGTAAAATAAGATGTAGACATTTCACCTGTCATTACTTTTCTCTTAACACAGACGCAAACAGAGAATTATGCAGTTCATTCGTGGGTTGTGGGGAATGAGCAATATTGAGGAGTTGCAAAGATAATGACAATGCCACCACGTGTTTTAGCGAAGACCTTTTCTCCTACGGAAACTACGCTAAACTTGGAGATCAGATCTTCTGCACCCATTTTATGTGTGGTGTTAACTACTGCCTGATAACATAACTGTAGTCCAAAGTTGGGGATTCAATTGTACATCAGGGAGTTGATTTTGCATTATTCACAGTTTTTCCATTGGGTCTCTGCATTTGGGCCGTTCTTCACAAAAAACAGACGGGTTGGGCTGGTGCATTTGGGTCCGAGGTCGATGTTGGGCTGGGTTGCACGGAAAGGGTCAAAATGACTCTTTTGCCCGCTTCGATCCAAATCCAACGAGCGCGATTTTGGGGCAGTTTTGTCAGTCTGCACTAGGGAGTGGTTGATGAATGCAAAAATGGAAAAATGGAATTTTCTTGGTTTTGTTCAAATCAGTGTGTAAACATGAAAGTCCTATAGCAAATGAAACAAGAACGCGTGTACAAAATAATTGTGTTGTATTAATGAATTTGTAGGGTTACAATCTCTGTTTACAAGTTTCCTCTAATTCGATCTCTAAAAGAATGTGTAGATGTGTAAGTTGTTAATTCAAGGATTGCGATGACATAATCTAGGATGAACGGTTGCCGCGAGGTTTTGGCTCTTCGCAATTTGAATGATCGACATGGGTCTTAGTGCTTGATGATTCTTGGAAGGTTTGGTGAGAACACAGAGAGCTTAGCATCTGGGTGTTTGAATGATTCCTAGATCCCTTTCCTTTGCCTTGGGGCCTTCTATTTATAGACTTTCTGAGCCTTGTCTACGGATGGATTTGGACTTGATTTGTGGCTTGGTTCTTAATTTATTTCCATCAATCAATCAATAAATTAACTATTTAATTTAAATAAAATCAAATAATCAACCTTGCCCAATTTGGCATTTCTGTTTGTTTTACTTTAAATTAATTAATTTGGTTAATCTAAGTTAAAATCAAATATTAATTTCCGCCAATTGTTGACATGTATCCTTGATGATGTGTCCGGTCTTGATGAGTCATATGCCACGTAAGCACCTTGCATGCCATGTAAGCCCTCACATGCCAAAATTTAATGTGTGTGTGGTGATCACTTATTTTCACCAAAATTTGCATGTCTACAAATGCCCCCATTTCAAGGCACGGCGTATACATACTTGTCACATGTAGGAGGTGTATTTTGAAGTCATGCTATGTAGACATTGGTTCAAATGCCGTCAGGGCTTGATCTTGAATTGGGTCAAGGACCGTGAGGGCTTGATCTTAAATTGGGTCAAGGTCCGTGGAGGCTTGATCTTGAATTGGGCTTTGAAAATTTCTTCAAGGGTTGTCGAGGCTTAGACTTGAATGAAACGAGACTACTCTTCGAGACATGCCTAATGGTTCTTGTGGATTGATACCATCATCAGGTTGAGCTTGGTGAATGTTTTCAAGTTACTTTAGGTACCACCGTTAGTATGGCAAGAATCGGGGTGGTATACAAGGGTCCTTTGAGATTTAGTTGGAGACCCACATTCCTCCTTTGGACCTGTAATTTGGAGCCTCCTACTTTTCTTGGTAAAAAAAAAAAAATGCCCATTTTTACCTTGCCCCTTTAGTATCACGAAGCCTTAATTGCCTTAGCTTTCTTCTTCGAGGATATGATGAATTCTAACATGTAATGACCCCAAACTTCTTCAAGGATGTAGGGGAGCCCAGAGGAGTGTAATAGAAGTAATTTAGATAATAAACGAAAAGTTTGAAATTTTCCCAAAACTTTAAGACGCAATTTTGGAGGCCTAAATGACCTCGGATCGGCGAAATCAGTCTTATATCGTGGCGTCATTCCCTTTCCAGAAAGGTATAGCCCATTGAAATTGGAGCTCGGATGCCTTTTGCAAGAATTCCAACTGCGTCCTTTTTGCATGTTTCCAATTTTTTTGTTAAAAATTTGACCTCTTTTTTTTTTTTTTTTTTTTTTTTTCTCGATTTTTTCTCTTTTTCTTCAAAATATTTTTTCTTTCTTGATAAATCTTGGTGATTCCTTTCCTGATTTTGGCTGAAAGATTGCACTTCCTGGTTTGATTTTTGGAAGAATTGAAGGGGAATCGTAGTTAAGGTGGGATTTTATTTCCTCATATTGGAAGGTTTTGATGATTGCTTGGACTCCAAGTAGTTGTGTGCCTATAAATTGGCTAGAATGCATAAACCTAAGCCACACAACTCCAGCTCTTCCTCTTGCTTTTTGAGAGATTCAAATGTGAGGGCTTTTTTTTTTTTTTTTTTTTTTTTTGTATTCTAAATTTCATTTTTTTCCTTAGGTGCCTTTTCTGCATCTGCGCTGAGTTTGGACAGCTTTTAGAGTTTGTTGCTGCTACGATTTTGTGTTGCTATGCCTTCCTTGTTGCGACAAAGATCGTTGTTACTTTGCTGCCTGCCGCTGTGTTCCTGGCCTGCCGCTGTGCTTGCTGCTTGCAACGCTATTGCTTACTGTTTTGAAAAGAAAAAGGTGCAAGGAGGCCCTTTAACTGTCTTTATTTATTGACCTCTGCGAGGCAGATTTTGTATGCCGTACCTTTGTCGTTATTATTTATATTTCCTTTTTATTTTATTTTTTATTTATGCAGTTATGGTGTTCCTTAAGTGCTTCAAGAATAATATCATCCCCATCCTTACAAAAGACGGGGAATCTCAAGACAAAGGAACCATGCTGCCATTTCATGCACCATTGACTGGTCCTCAGGCGCTTATCCGTTGACAAAAGATAACTATATGCATATTGAGTCGTAGACTGATGAAGTGAATTAGGAGGTTACCGACTTCGGGCAGTTGAGATCTAATGATAGGGAATGTGTGTCCAACATTTTGATTTTAAACTCTTTGCATCATGCTCATGACAACACATCCACCTCTTTCGAACTCCTTGGTGATCGTATCCTTATAGGACTGTGACTTGGAGCGGCAACCCTCCGACTGCTGGAGAGTTCGTATTTTTGGAGCTCTATTGGGAGGGGCTTGAAAACCTTCTGAGCTGGTCAAAAGACGATCTTACGAGTGTGGGGCTTTACAACATCGTGTTCGCCTCTTTGTTTAGCTATGATCGTCATCCTCTTGTCGTTTATGCCATCCTAGAACATTGGTGTGTAGCGACCAACACTCTTCAGACCTCACAAGGGGAGCTATATGTTTCGCTCTGGGATCTGCACAGGATTAGTGGCATGCAGATTCATAGGAAATTCTATGACGAAGTTGTTCCTTGTGTTGAAGAGTTTTCTCATCGACATAACCAATGCTTGCCTGCTAGTTGTCGATATTTGTTATTTGCATTTCATAAGCTTTCTCAAGAAGTCAAAGGTAAATCTAGGGTCAAGGTCACTTCGTGGATACAATTTTGGTATATGAGTTTGACAAAGTATAAGAAACATCTTCAAGAGAATGGAAGGAACAAAACCACAAAGCCAAAATGTGACTCTGATCCGACCGATGTTATTGGGTCAGCTAGATGACATATTATGCGGAGCAAAAGGTATTTGATGAGTTAGGTATAACTTATGAACATGTAGAGGAATCGTTTTTGGCTGCCTTTCTTGCTTGCTGGCTATGCATGTTCATTTTTCCCAAAGAAGACGGCAATTTTATTCTCCCAGGGGTGTTCAAAGTTGCTAGTAAAATTGCTGCGGGTGAGCTCTTTAGTCATACTATCCCGATGTTAGCCAATATCTATGACTGCTTGAATGAGATTTCGAATTCAGCAATTCTCGAAGATTGTGCAGCTGTCCTCCCCTTCCAATATAGGTATGGTTGGTTGGGCGAATATATTGGCTCCTACTTTTTATTGCAAACTTTCGACAAGTCTGCACCTCAACTGACTAAGTATTCTGGAGTGCTTTCTGTGAAGAGCCATGATGATTCACAAGCACGTGTTTTGTTGAGAAACTGTGAAAGCTTTCGAATGGATCATCTAGCTAGAGTAGGTTCGGGACGCCAAAAAGTCACTAACAACTTGTAACTTTGCCTTTTGGATTTAGCTTACCTTATGAGCCTCCGTTTTGGGTATGTTAATTTGAGACAAGAGAATCGGCACTTCATTCAACCTTATAGCCCTCACTAGTTTAGTAGGCAGTTTGGCTTTGTTTAGCATGTTCATGGTAAGATAAAAGGTGATATTCGGATAGGATCATTGTAGTCTGTGTACCTATATTAGGAAACTTGCACCTAGGCTGGTACCAACTCTTTGATAACTATGCCCACAAAATACGAGTTAAAAAATAACCCAGTTACTCGTGCCTATGTTAGTTGGGGGTCAAGGGTACATCGCTTTGACTTAGCGAGGGTGGTGAGCAATACAATCTTCTTGTCCAGAAGATGATATGTTAAGAGAGGACCGTCCCCCTGCTCCTATGAGGTCAGTGCCTCTTGACAGTGCCAGTGCAGCTTCTTTGAAAGTTGGATCAACGCCCTTACTTCCTTAATTTCCGCGTTTGTCTTCATGCTCCACTCAACGCCCTGATGATTCTGAAGAAGAATGAGGTGTAGTCGATTAACATGAGGATCAACTTGCTTTGAAGAGGCGACATAACACACGACATGCTACCACTTGAGGACGTTCAAGATGAAAACGAAGTTAATTTTAGACACCAAAAGAAAGCTTCAATACCTTCGCATCATGACGACCGCGACTCATTCCCACTTGGTGACTTGGTCTTTGGTCGCATCCCTTCTTCTTTGGAACTGATTCATGGGGATGGGGTACTTTTTCTTGTGACTCTTTCTTGTCATCATTTTTTTTTTAATCTTTTGTCTTTATTTTTTGACATATACCTTTGCCTAGATTGTGCTTGTTGGTTTGGTGGATTTGGCGGGCATGACGGTTCCTACCTTCTCTAAGATGTTGTGTGGAAGCGACCTACCTACAAAAGATGAAATTGGCGATCTACCTATGACAGAGGTTGTTCTTAGCGCATCTATTATTCCAGGAGGGCTTAACATAGGTCTACATACACAAAAGCCTATCTCGCGTTTGATGAGCCAGCCAACTAATTATGAGATCTTGCTTAGAGGGCCTAACCCAGGTGGTATTAAGCAGATTACCCGTCGTATCAACCTTCAAGCAGCTGTTGACATCAGAAACCATATCCATAAGAGAATGTTGAAGTGCTTCTTGGAAGACCTTCCATTACTCAAAGATGACAGTCTCGGAGTTGATTCCTCGCTTTTGAGGGCCCGAATTGCCAAGCTTATGGCTACTTCGACTGAGTACTCCTCTTTGCATGTCATTTCTTCAAATAAGAAAATAGCAGAGGTTTGAGACCAGCAACTTGTCTCTTACTCAAGCTTGATCACTTTAGCAAGCTACCACTGATCATTATCAACTTATGAGAGACTCCCTCGCTTCTATGAACTTGTGAATAGAGGCGTTGAAGAAGGAACAAAAGCAATTAGAAGCCTAGGTGTCCCGACTTCAGCATTCTCTTTTTGAGCATGAGGCTTTCCTTTCTCAGTGTTGAGATGAGATCACCCACTTGGAGGGTGAGAAGGTTATGACTGCAGAGCTACTAACGTTGTCCCTGACCGATGCCAATACTTTGAAGACCTTAGAGGGCTTGCTTGAAACTCGATGACATGGCTTCAAGGACTTAGTTTTAAAGTAGCGTCTTTAGTGTATTTTTTATTTTATTTCTTTTGATTTTTATTTATTTTTTGCTTTCCTTGTAATAAGACTAATGTTCATTAGTCGAACCTTTTGAGGAATAAAGTATTAATTCTTGAACATGGGCTTTTTTAGGGTAGCAAAAGCTTTTAAAATTTGGTAGAATATGGAGTATTTATAGGGATAGAGCCAGCCATAGTGTTAGAGTTCTACCCTACATGTGGTGGCATCCTATTGGCCAAGGTTTATGGGGAAATATTCTGAAGATATTAAATAGGTTTATGGAGTAATTTTCCCTAATTGATTTAAATTGGGATTACTTACTTGATTGGAGTCAATCTTCAGTTGGGAATGTATTAAAGATAGGATTTGGGTAATTAAGCTTTATCTTTAATGCTTTGACTTTTCCTTGCCAAGGGCAGGTGAACTGTGGGCAGTCGTATTTAGCTACTGGACCTTTAAGGGTGTGAGCTGCTTGTGGGAGCATTTGAGAATCTTGCCCATTTAATGAGGGCAATCTTGTCTTTCTTGAGAAAAAATCCACGTGTCGCCTCTAGAATTTTTGGGATTATTGTAGGCTCCACAAATGCCCCCACACCTATTGGCCTGCATGTAGGAAAAAGGTAGTAGATGTAGTAATCCCAAGCTGCTTGGGCTTGTAAACTTGTTTCCCAATTTGAACTTGATCTTCTTTCTTGATTTGGAGATAAATTTCTTTTAAGAAAAGGAAACCAATTGCCCCAAATACCTATATAATTATGCCTTAAGTAGGGGATTAAATAAACTTGGAGAACAAATTTCATTCCAAGAAGGAAGAAAAGCCAGAGGAAATTTTTCTTCCTCTTCCCCTTGCTTTCTTCTTCTCTTGCCCTTGCAAAGAGTCGTTTCTCGTTGTATTTCTTCTTCTCCATGCCATACCACAGTAAGAAAATTTTGAATTTTCTTCTTCTTGAATTTTTTGGGAGTCTTGGGACTTGAAACATTGGCTTGACGGGGGCTGAGAAGGTGTGAAATAAGTGGCAAGGATACCATGGGGCTGCTGGTGGTGCGGCAAGGGAGTCGGCTAGCATGGGTCAAGGGCTTGGCTTAGCTCAGGCCGAGAAGAGAGGCCCGGGGAGGCCGACTTGGGCTAGACCTTCAAAGCTGCTTGGCACGGGCTTGTGCTGCTGGGAGGTGACAGAGTTAGAGACCGACACGAGCTGGATATCTTGCTGATGTGTTGGGTTGTGTGGCCTTAGGCCCTTTGTGGTTCTGTGGCCTTTGGGCTATGCCATGGAGCGCTGGACGTGAGAGAAAGGGAGAGCAGGGTTTCAGCCATGGGCTCTAGCCTGTTGCTGGGCTCTACAGCTTGGGCCCGTGCCAAGGGAGAGTGTGAGGGCCGTGGGGCCTGATGCAGGGACGTTGGGCTCGCGATCCTTTTTATTTTTTTTTAGTTTTTGCGAGCTGCCTTTTAAATATTTTTCTTCGTACATTTTGCAGAGATTTTGAGATGTCTTCCTTCAACAGTAAAAGTGACGAGTATCTTCCTCTTTTGTACAGTCAAGGTGGTTCTTCCGGCAAGGTGGGCTACTTTAAGGCTGCTCATGAACCATACAGCGAGGGTGCCACTGCTAGGAAGAAGGCTATCAAATTCCATCTGTATTACTTCTTATTGGGATTTACTTTTCTCATGCAACGTAAACGTAAATTAGGTAACAAAAATGAAACTCATTAAGTCTCAAATTTTAGTGCTCACAAGTATACGAATCGAATGATTGTATAGCATATAAGCACGAATGTCGTCCCACAGAGATCGAATTGATTCTAAGAGTCTTACTAACTAAATTGGAACAAATTATAATTGGGAAGCTTTAACGGGAAAGATAAAAGATTTGAATTAAACTAAAAATGAAATATGACTTTAAAATAAAATACATGAAAATAAAATTATAAATATAAGAAAAGAAAACCTAGGGCATCTGAATTCACCGATATTGATGATCGATTTTTCCTAAATTATTTGATGGCCATGGCATCTGGTTACATCAAAACTATTCTTACATGTTAACCCTCTATGGCATCTAGATGAATTTAGACAAGTAAGAACCCATTAAGCTTTATGGAAATTGTTGGAAAATCACACAACCCCAATTGTAGGGCATTTACAAATAGGTGTTTATGGTATCAATGGCAAGTAGCTAAACCCAAGTTAAGTATGGCATCTACTCTAACTTGCATCAAATCAACCTAATTTAAACCTAGATAATGATCAAGCTTCTAAATAAAAATCAAGCACATTACGAATAGAAAAAGATACCCAATAAAGATGAAAAGCTTGATAATAACAATGCCACAATGCAATTAGTATTCACAATTAAGCTACATCTTAGCCCTAGTAAAGAAAAACTCCAAAGTAGCTATTCCTCTAGGCCTTCCTTATTGCTTTTCACTTCTTTTTCACGTAACTCCCATATTGAATGCCAATAAATTAAAACAATATAAATTAGTGCATTTAACCCCTTCATATATCCAAAATCCAAATGAAATATATGATAAAAATATATGAAATTATGCACCCATCACCGCGTCTTTTCCAGGAGGTGATATGCCCTATGAAATGCGCGCCTACTAAGTGCTCCCCGAATGCAGTTCATGCGATAATGGGGTTCTCAAACTTAAGCAGGTTCTTCGATCTTGACTTGACCACAAATGAGTTTTGGTACTTCTTCGAAATTGGCTGCAAGAAAGGCGTGGGAGAATTAAGATCTTGTCATAGACTGCTTGATGCAGCCTGCAAAGGTGATCATGAGTGGGCGAGTATCGCATCCCGGCCCGAGCCCCCACCATATCCCGAGCTCGACTCCATCGTAGCACGATATTATCCACTTTGGGCCTCTACCACACCCTCACGATTTTGTTTCTGGGAACTCTACCCATCATAGGATTACTCTCGCGTAAACTCTCTTAACTTGGGAGTTCCAATGGAACCCGAAGCCAGTAAGCTCCCAAAAGGCCTCGTGTTAGGTAGAGATGGGAATGTACATATAAGGCTTACAAGATCCACTCCCTTGGGCGATGTGGGATGTTACAATCCACCCTTTTAAGGGCCCGACATCCTCATCGGCACACATCTGGCTAGGGATTGGCTTTGATACCAAATTGTCACATCCTAGCCTGGGCCCCTACCACATCCTACACACTCCACCATAGCACGATATTGTCCGCTTTGGGCCCCTACCAAACCCTCACTGTTTTGTTTCTGGGAACTCACACGACAACTTCCCAATGGATCACCCATCATGGGATTGCTCTCGTGCGAACTCGCTTAAATTCGGAGTTCCAATGGAACCCGAAGCCGAGATGGGAATATACATATAAGGCTTACAAGATCCATTCCCCTGGGCGATGTGGGATGTTATAGCGAGAGATACCTTGGAGGTTAGTAGAGAGTGGAAGTTTGAATTTTCTCCTGAGCAGACTGTCTTTATTAATGGTAATTGAACTGCTTCATTCCTAGCCTGCTTGAATTTTTGTTGAGTTGCTCCATGACTTCAGTTTACTAATTATCCTTCTTACTTTGTGTAGATTCAGAATTTGGTTCAACTTTAAGAACTTCGATGGATATGAAGAAAGTGCACATTGCCTTGGGCATTCCTGCTGAGTACCATAAGTGGTGCTGGCTGCTTAGTTCTTCTCGTCAGGAGAAAGGTGGGCTACTTTCTAAGGAAAAGATAAAGCGGATAAAGGATAAGGCACTTGTTCCTCCGATCGCTGTTGTAGACCTTGCTGCCAATGAGGGTGGCAATAAAAGATCTTTCTCACCTGTTTGTGAGCCTTCGGCTGAGAAGAGGCTAAAGACTTCTTCTGCTACTTGCGGGGGCTCGTCAGCTAATCAGAAGCTTATCATTAACTTGACTTCTCCAAAGGGGATGAAAAAGTTCATTGAGCTTGAACCTGTAAAACTTATTCGTGTTCCTCCGGTGGTTGAAGACCTTGAGTGTGTCAATTCGTAGCTACGATCTGCTTATTTCACCATGGACGAAAAGCTTGTCTTCATGGATGCTGAAGTGTGTCGTCTCAAGGAGGTTGTGAGTGAAGGAAATATTTGTGAAAACTAGTTCATTTGAGCAACATCTATGCATGTTATTAACAATTAAAAGGCAGAATCATGCTTGTATGCACTCAAAAACAAAACTTAACCCATGAAATTCAAAGCCTGGTAGTTATGGTGAACCAAGACTCAACGCAAAACAAAGTGAGTTGAGAAACTTTTTACCTTTGAAGCACCTCTTTGCTTAGCAAAGGTTAATCACCCATGTGAGGGCCTTCATTCCTTTTTCACCTTGTTCCTTGGCTCCATGGATTTGGATGGAGGAACTTTGCTTCTTGTCTCCATGTCTTCTTGGATATGGATGGAAGAATTAGGTTCTCCAACAGTCCCTAAAGTTGAAGACCTCTAAGTTTCGACACCAAGGATAGTTAAGGAAGAAGATGAGTGATCATGGAAGAATTAGATGCTAGTAAATTCCCACATGGTGGGCGGCCTCCTAGAGAGAAAAGGGAGAGCTTTTGTTCTGTCCAATTTCCTCAAGGAAACCTTAATGAAGAAAAGGCTATAAAGTCACATTTATACCTACCTTCATTGGAATGGCAAACTTGTAATAAGTCCAAAACCCACTCCCGCTCTAAGCATGGCCGGCCTCCCTATTTTTAGTGGGTTAATTGCCCATTTTGTTTTAGTTATCACACAACTTAAACCTTAAGTGCCTTGTGGACCAAAACCCTTTTGTGTCCCGAAACCCAAAACTAACTTAAGGCCTAAAATAAAATTAAACTATTTAACTGTCCTTACTCATCCTCGTCATATCCTTCAATCATTACCTTACACGATGTGCGATCCATTAGGTTCCTTTTAGCGAGGCAGTGGGTGATTAGAACTCTTCAAATCGATTGTGAATTGAAACTTACTTTCAATTCTCCCTTTAGTGATTATACAGCTTTAGGGCTTCCACAAATCATGAGTGACATCTAGCAGTATGTCATGGCTACCCCAGCTAATCAGAAGAGGTGGAGACCTATTCAGTTTAGGATTCCAATGCAATACGGTCTTTCTCTAATACAATAATCTTGACCACATTGTTTGGTTTGATAGTTTATTCATGTTTACTATCCAATGTGAAGCATTTACATATATGATTACCTTGAATGTGATTTGGAACGGCTTCCTAAATCTCGTTCATACTCCAGTCAGAGATTCTTAATCATATGATAGAGTATTCTTCCTTAAACGGTTTGAAGGTTAGAGATCACTTGTTGCGCATTCACTTGCCTCCATGGCTAAGTGGCTTAACCCCAATCATGCCGTGGACACCCTCTGACAGAGTGACTTTGACTCCTAACCACAAGACAACTATGATGCCTCAGGTCAAATAACTACTTCGCATTATCCCAACCATGAGTTCTCATGTGACATGAGTATGAGAACTCCTTGTTGATCGCGTTCAGTGGACTCATTCTCTATTGAACACCTACGTACTTGTCTTGGTGTCAATCACACCAATGAATCGAGACCAGTCACTCTCTCTGAGAGAGGACATAGCACGTACTGATCTTAACAAATTGTCAATGCCCAATTGGCAATCCTATGATCAGGAACATTTAGGATATGTACACGAAATAGAATGGTCTTATGAATCTAACTTCTTTAGATCACATTCTCCCAATTACATATTCCTTGGACTTATCATTTAAGCATATAACATTTATATGAGACGGCTTTACACAATAATCTTTCCCTCTTATATTAACCTAGATTGGTTTAACATGTGAAATGTTCGTAAAGTATCATCATATGATTGGCTTTAGGGCACATTTCCAACAATCTCGTACTTGCACTAGGGCCAATCAGCTTGGTCATTAGTGATAATAGCTCTTCTGAATTCATTTCAAAAATGGTTGAGTAGTAAGCCTAGACAATGGATATCTATATGTTATCCACATAAGCAACCTTGAGAATAACGACATCACCATTATACATGATTCTCAATCATGTGGTTGAGTCTCTCATTTGAGTTGGATCTTGATGAGACCTTGATTCCCTGGCTTGAGCTATCGCCCCATTAGTGTTGTAGTGTCGGCACACTAGAGACACTTTCTGGTTGGAACAGAAATGGAGAGTTCATAAATGAACTTTCCCATCCAAACAACAATGTTGTAAGCTTCTATATGGCGATATATTTTGCATGATGGAACACAATAAAGTAATTACTTTTAACATTTCCACCCAAATATATCTTTAGTCATAATAAAGAGATATCCAATTATCTCTTCATTCAAAACGAAGAGACATCCAATGTTGGATACGATATTAGATTCATAATCTAATACATTCACGCTTCCTTTGTGTTACTGTAATTCTTCCTCATTCTTGAGGAATCTATCCTTTAGTATTTCTTAAATACTTAAATACTCACTTGATAGTTGCCATGGTTCTGATCCTCAGCTTGCATTGATATCATCTTGTACCGATCTTGGTACAATTCATATCAATGTTTTTCATACAATATGAAATACATAAATCACCTTTCTGCGTGTGCATAAAGGATTCTATTTACGCATTATTTCTTTGGGAGTCGAAGGGTACATTCCCTTTGAGAAGAACAACTTCCTAGTCTCACTAGAATTGTCATTCTGATTGAAGTTTATCAGCATATGATAAACCTCCTAGCATCTTTTGTCTATCATTAAGGATTGATATAATCCAATTATATACTGAAATCTATCATTATAGATTTCCATCCCGTATATATAGACTATGTCTCCCATATACATTCTATCGTTATAGAATGTTTAAAGTCATAACTTTAACGAAAAAAAATTCATAAAATTAATATATCACATATATGTTCAAATTTAGGAAGATGATTAACTCCCACTAATCTTTTGTAAACCTAGTAAACAAAAGATTCATTTACATCTTATGAGGAATGAAATGATTTGATCTCTCTCATAAGACGCTTATAGTTGCCGCTAGCTTGCTAAGATTCATGATGGATGGATCTCTACAACTTACAATTCTTGTGATTCCTAGTCTTAGACATATATTATCAAGACTATCTTGATAATGGTTTTGGAAACCCATATTATGTCCAAACATTGAATCACCGTTTAGTTGTAGCTAGCAATGTTCCAATTAATAGAAACCAAGGCCACATGAAAGATGGTTTCTTCCAAGTCAACTAATCTTGTTGACTGTAGTCACCTTAAGCTACCAATTAGCTATGAAGGTTTCACTATTTCGGGTCAAATGGTCTTATACCATTTCCTTGAGTATATGTTATATATACAATCAATGTAGTCATAAGGATTTTTATTCTTATTTGTTTCGAATTAAGAGGTGTAACTCCATGACATAGTCGTAAAGTTCAAACCATTCTACTGAGACGGTTTATAAATCCTTCTTGACTACCTTGGAGCTAGTAGTGTAGGAATTAGGTTGTTATATTTGTTGATTATCATCTTGTCACTCAAAGAACCCGTTCTTTGAGTTCTATCTCTCGTTCATTTGCTCTATCTTAAGCAAATCCTATTGTAGGATTACAATGAACTACCCAACAAATAACATTAGTTAGTTGGTTTATAGAAGTGATATCCATAGGTTAATTTAGGGATATCCCACAAGATTGTTCTCAAACATATATTGCTAATTAGCACACATCCCCAACTCTTAACGCGCTTAAGACTTGTCTTTCTTTCCAACTACATCCTATGGAGTCATGAAAATTTTGGAAGATCTTCTAATTGACTTCTATATTGTCTTATAGAAGTATATATCCTATATATGGGTAATTGATAACATCCAATGAACTAAGTCTTATTCGAGTTTGTTCTTCTCCCAATGGAGAAATCCATTATCTTATGATGTCACTTTCCTTGATATCTTTCAAGGAAACTCTTCTAAAGTGTTATTTTTCCTTGGATCAAATCTAAGGAGATAAATACTTTAAACGTCTTACTCATCAACTTACATTCTTGAATTCTTTGAAACCTTTTGCAAAGTATTCAAAATAAATGATAGTCCAACCGAGAGCGATCTTCGGTGAATGTCATACAACATGAGTAGTATTATGTTGTGGACAATTGCCACTAACATCTAAGTGAATTAACCTCAACAACTTTGTGATTCTTTATTCTTTCCGAAAGAATAAAGATTCGAACATTTCGCCTCTATACAGTTTTAACAGGAAGGCATTGGATTCGGATCTAACGATCCAAAGCATCCATTTATGACCAACTTGTAATTTATGTTTTAGGTGTCACAACTTAGTGGGATTAGTCACCATCTTGCAACCTTTTGGGTTTTATGCATCATTATATTCTAAACAGTTAACACTACCACATTATCTCCATTATAGAGACAAACAATTAGATTACAATAATCCAATCATTCATTAATAAAGAACATTGTTTTGTCAAAAAACAAAAACATTCATCCATCTCTTATAGTGACGGAATTAAGTTCCTTATTCAAATTGGAATGTAAAGACAATTTTTGTTTTTTTCCAATTTCTTTGGTAGTTCATATGAGGAAGTAAGTACTATCTGCTTTCGTAGATATCTATATTTGATTCATATTCCGAATGTGAAGTACTTTCTCTTCTCTCATTAATCTTCTACTTCTTATTAGCCACACTTTTACAATGATTGTAAAACATAGTTACTAATATGGAATCAAACATTCAAGTAGAAGAACCAACTATTTTGAATTATTCAAGAACAATTTACAACACCTTTGAAAAGTGTTTTCTTGACACTTGGAAGACATTTTTTGCAAATACCCCTTCCAATGTCCATCCTTTCATAAAGAAAGTTTGTTCCCTTGGAGTTATTTCACTTTCTTCATTTGACTTCTCCCTTGACTTCCCTCGACTATGATAGTCATGGTCCCTAAATTCCCACTATCTCTCTTGAAACTTATTTCAATTGTGTTATACACATCAAATGATTTGGAGAAAGTGCGGTTATTGTTCACTATATAGTTTACAATAAACTTAGTGAACCATTTGGATAGGGACTCAAAGGTGAAGTCCTTGGCTAGTTTTTGTCTCCTGAAGTGGTTTAACACTTCAACACCCAATGATTCAAAATCATCATAGGTCCATGTTGATGGACTATTTTGGTCAATCAACCATTATGTTCTAAACATAATTACAAACTTTCTAGAGTTGTTCAAGGCAACTTTCATTTCTTCATACAACAATTTGTAATGGAAGAATTATGACACTAAAAGTGTTGTCCTTTTTTATGATAGACTTATATAACATGTTCTTCCAATGATACATTATCAATAGGAAGATTGTGAGGATGAGACTACTTAGGTACATATACAATCCATTTAAGACAATCTATGGGATTGTGGCACCAAGTCTGGAAACTAAAGCCTTCGGCTTTTCTTTGTCAAGTTTTGGATAGCGTTTGCAAATATATCGGTAAATAAATACATAATGAATATAAATTGATTGATTTTAATTTGTTTGATCTTGGTCTTTAAATCAAATAGCACCACCCACTATTTTTGGCAAATTCTATATCCCTCATTGGAATTCGAGAGTTTTGGAGGAAACTCTTAGTAGGGTATGGGAGACTCACTATTACCAAGCCCACCTCACAATGATATGATGTTGGCTAGCATCAATAATAATGAGAGAGTACGCTTACTCATTTGCATCTCTTGAAAGTACCCATCTTATTTGGCCTCTAGAGAATGATGCTTCACAATGATATGATGTTGGCTCCATTGCACTCAGTTAAGTCATTCCCACCATGCAAGTTTGGGTAGAGGTTCGAGAACAACCTCACAATGATATGACGTTGATCATTCTCGTTGCCTACCTTCACAACATCATGTATGCGTATAGGACTCCTCCTGAGTGTAAGCACACACTTTGTACTCATCCATGATAGGGTGAAGTTGGTGTACGAGTGACCAACGATCGGAGCCTACCATGGTGGAAGGCCACGAAAAAGTGTTAAAAGCACTCTCATGCTTGTCAACTTAATAATGGTCTGGTTGAAGGTTTTAGGTCTCATCACATATAGGATGTTTTTTTATCTTATTAAAACAGTTTGGTCCTATTACAACTATTGGTCCATGTGATTGATTTAGTAGTATATGATACTCCCACTATGCTTGAAAAACGGTTTTTAAAGCAAGAATATATGGTACTACTAAATAAGCTTTGCATTCATTGATGGACTATATAGTTGCCTTAGGGTTTTAGGATGACTATGAACCTTTGATTCCATCCAACACGAGCCTAGTGTTGGATCTCGGTCTAGGAATGGTGATTGATTTTAGTTACGTATTTAATCACATTAAGGCGTGTTTTTCTTATTGGGCGTTGGACCCTATTACTTCAATTTCATGCATATCAAATAAAACAAGAAAATGAGTACTTCAAAGTAAAGAATAGCTTATGCTCTTTTACAACATTTGATCAAAAAAAATTACTTAAAAGTAAAGAAGAGCTTATGCTCTTTTATAACATTTAATCATATCAAATTACAACCAAAATCTGACCTACACATTCCCATGATTCAAACAAATTTGAGAGACGGCCCTTCACTTAGCTCAATTATTGTAGGCTTAGGTTCATAATCACTTTTTCTTTAATTAATTAACGGTTTAACTAATTAAGCTTGAATGCAACATTATCATTTGGTTTTTGTATCCATAGAATTGATTTAGATAGAGCTAAATGAAATGAAAATCCAGTTCTCATTTAAAGATATAAAACTATTTTGTTCTCAACTAATTTGGGCCAAAAAACAATAACCTCAATGATTGGGCTATATTGAAAACCACAAACTTTTGAGGTCACTTTGTAAAAACACAAAAATTCACAACTTCATGTAATTACAACTAGAACCCAAAAATTTCAACAAACGCAAACACTTCATTAAAGGAGCAAAACAATTTGTCCTTTAGTGATTTTGGGTCTTTACGTAAAAACGTAAAATTTTGGGTCAAAGTACAAATACAAAAACGTATCAAAACTTTATGTAATTGCATAAAAGCCCCAAAAGTACCCTACTTTAATAGGGTGGCCGATCATTGTGAGTGGGGATGGTGTGTGTGATTTGATTTGTGGTTTGAAAGGTGATTGAAATTTGTAAGTGATTGGTATGGTGTGAATAGTTGAAAAGGTATGGGTGAAGTTTGAAAAATTCATACCATACATCACTAACAAAAAAAGTAAAAAATAAAATAAACAACCGAATACCTTTTTGAACCAAACAACAAACTTTTAGTTATTGGCAACAACATAACAAGAACAATGAAGAACATCAATGAAAACCCATAAAAGCTCCATGAACATTTTTCAAACAAAGATACCCCAAAAACTCTCAAACTAAAGGGAAATAACATATTACCATACTAGGGTACTTAGGGGTTCCTAATGTCACTTTACAACACTTTTAACAAGATAAACATGAACCCAAAAATCCACCCTTTGGGTTTGGCCGAATTTTCCCAAAAACATGGCACCAAATTTTA
Source organism: Pyrus x bretschneideri (assembly GCF_019419815.1). Lineage (NCBI taxonomy): Eukaryota > Viridiplantae > Streptophyta > Magnoliopsida > Rosales > Rosaceae > Pyrus > Pyrus x bretschneideri. Next base: position 89,232 of record NW_025999510.1, read on the forward strand.
GCTCCAAAATGCATGCTCATATGAACTACATCTACAACATCTGAGATAGCAAATTTTCTAACAAAATTTACATTCAAAGAAGCAAGAATAAAGCTTGTAACAATTACAACATTCAAATCATAAACTATGAAAATACAAAACCCAAAAGGATTCACCAACTACTAGACCTAGGCTCTGATACCACTTGAAGGAAATATTTGTGAAAACTAGTTCATTTGAGCAACATCTATGCATGCTGTTAACAATTAAAAGGCAGAATCATGCTTGTATACACTCAAAAACAAAACTTAACCCATGAAATTCAAAGCCTAGTAGTTATGGTGAACCAAGACTCAACTCAAAACAAAAGTGAGTTGAAAACTTTATACCTCTGAAGCACCTCTTCGCTTAGCAAAAGTTAATCACCCATGTGAGGGCCTTCTTTCCTTGTCACCTTGCTCCTTGGCTCCATGAATTTGGATGGCGGAACTTTGCTTCTTGGCTCCATGTCTTCTTGGATATGGATGGTAGAATTGGGTTCTCCAAAAGTCCCCAAAGTTGGAGACCTCTAAGTTTCGACGCCAAGGATGGTTAAGGAAGAAGATGAGTGACTATGGAAGAATTAGATGCTAGTAAATTCCCATGGTGGGCGGCCTCCTAGAGAGAAAAAGGAGAGCTTCTGTTCTATCCAATTTCCTCAAGAAAACCCTAATGAAGAAAAAGGCTATAAAGTCACATTTATACCTACCTTCATTGGAGTGGCAAACTTGTAATAAGTCCAAAACCCACTCCATCTCTAAGCATTGCCAGCCTGCCTATTTAGTGGGTTAATTGCCCATTTTGTTTTAGTTATCACACAACTTAAACCTTATGTGCCTTGTGGACCAAAACCCTTTTGCATCCCAAAACCCAAAACTAACTTAAGGCCTAAAACGAGCATTTCATTCTAGATTAATTAACTTTTAATTAATCCTTGCCATAACAATTAAACTATTTAATTGTCCTTACTCATCTTCGTTATATCCTTCAATCATTACCTTACACGGTGTGCGATCCATTAGGTTCCTTTTAGCGAGGCAGTGGGTGATTAGACCTCTTCAAATCGATTATGAATTGAAACTTATTTTCAATTCTCCGTTTAGTGATTATACACCTTTAGGGCTTCCACAAACCATGAGTGACACCTAGCAGTATGTCGTGGCTACCCAAGCGAATCAAAAGAGGTGAAGAACCAATTCAGTTTAGGATTCCAATGCAATACGGTCTTTCTCTAATACAATACTCTTGATTACATTGTTTGGTTTGATAGTTTATTCATGTCTACTATCCAATGTGATTCATTTGCTTATATGATTGCCTTGAATGTGATTTGGAACGACTTCCTAGATCTCATTCATACTCTGGCCAGAGATTCTTAATCATATCATTGAGTATTCTCCCTCAAACGATTCAAAGGTTAGAGATCCCTTGTTGTGCATTCACTTGCCTCCATGGCTAAGTGGCTTAACTCGAACCATGCAGTGGACACCTTCTGATGGAGTGACTTTGACATAGTCAAAGATCAAGGACCTAACCACAAGACAATTATGATGCCTCAGGTCAAAAGACTACTTTCATTATCCCAACCATGAGTTCTCATGTGACATGAGTATGAGAACTCTTTGTTGATTGTGTTCAGTGGACTCATTTTCTATTGAACACCTACATACTTATCTTGGTGTCAGTCACACCAATAACTCAAGACTAATCACTCTACCTGAAAGAAGACATAACATGTAATGATCTTAACAGACTGTCAATGCCTAATTGGCAATCCTATGATTAGGAACGTTTAAGATATGTATACAAAAGAGAATGGTGTCATGGATCTAACTTTTTTAGATCACATTCTCCCAATTACATATTGCTTGGACTTATCATTTAAGCATATAACATTTATATGAGACGGCTTTAAACAATAATCTTTGCCCTTTATATTAAACTAGATTAGTTTAACATGTGAAATGTTCGTACAGTATCATCATATGATTGACATAACTGTTGTAGTCATACCTTGGCTTTGAGTGGCTTCTTGAGCTTTAGCCCTCCCCAGGTCTGTTACGAAGTTTTTAACTTATAGAGTCGTTGGCTAGCCACTTGCTTCTCATGGAAAAAAGAGGAGATCTGCGTAGCTGCTATAGTTGTACCTCAGCTTTGAGTGGCTTCTTGAGCTTTAGCCTTCCTGGGGCCTGTTGTGAAATTTTTAACTTATGGAGCTAGCGGCCGAACACTTACTTCTCATAAAAAGTAGAGGAAATTTCGTGGCTCCTATAATTATATATTTCAGCTTTAGTCCATGCAAAACTTAAACTGTAGACTGTTGATCAGAAATGCTGCTTTTAAATTAGCAGATGAGTCCTCGTAGTCATAAAAGGTGTAAGTCTCAACTTATGGATTGCCTTGGGATGCCAGCCATCGGGTCGTTGACTAGGCATCATACTTACAGAAGTAGACAACCTGTGTAACCACTTCAGGTGTTATCCTTGCCTATCAAAGGCGTTTTAGGTGTGAGGTGTAGGCAGAATCGCGTCTTATAAGCCACATCCTTCTGAGTTGTAACTTGATTCCGTAGGTTGCTTAACTAGTAGTACAACACTTTAAAACCAAGCTACGTTCATGAAGACTTGCACATCAAGGACAGACTATCTAGTCACGCGAACTTTTTCATGGGTAGGAATACTGCACTTAGCGTCTCTTCCGGTTACAGACCCAGGATCCCGCAAAATTGAATCCTTTAGTTGGCTAAGTCTATTCCAGGGGAAGAACTATCTTGGCCAATTCTGGGAGTTGCCTGGCATAGGTAGTCGTTACATTTAGGGGAAACTGAGCAGTTGCACCACCCATCCACCTCTGGATATTCCAAATTAGTTTACCCACTCCTTATTAGAGAACACATGCTTTGTTTGCAAGGGCAGGGGAGTCGTCTACTTGTCACAGGGGTGGTTAGTTTGTTTATGCATTCGGCCCAGGCTTGTGAATAATTCCTTTGATCTTCATTGAGAATAGAGAAATTTATTAACTTTGCTGGTAGGCTGTAATGGCATAACAACTGATAATCCTCGGTGTGTAAGGTCTTGTTCGTCAAGCTGCTTGAGTCTTCAAACTTTATTTGTCTTAAACGAGGTCCAAAGAATGGTGGGAGGTTAAACGTATTACTTTCTTAGGTTGTAGGTATTCCACTGCTTGTCGATTTGTTGGTCGCTCATGGTGGTAAGGATGTAGTTGCCCTTTCCACCTACTTGACTGATTTTGTATGGACCTTCCTGATGTGATAAATAATAGCACTTATATTAAACCCTCTTTTTGACAATTGTAGTATAGATATAAGTAGGGATCGTTCTAGGCCGGGGATTAGGAGGGATTGCTAATCTAATGTGAAAATATGCTTCAAAACACGTAAACAAATTCAAAAGACTCTTAACTAAACTTGGATGGCTCAAAACAATAAAAAAACTCAATTTAGACTCTAGGACTTAATTTGGACGAAAATACAATTAGTTTTGACTCAAAAGACTCAAAAACACACTTTTGGGCAGATTTGAAACAAGTAAGTAAAGGGGATTTGATTTTGGATGAATTTAAAAGAAAAGCAAGTAAATTAAAGACTTAAAACAGATTTTGACGAATTTGAGAAAATCTAATGGATGATTAAATAGCCAAGGGATACTTCTCCACACATGATACATTCAAACATAAATTGATTTCCAGTTGCGTTTCCGATAAACCATGAACTTCAACACCCCAGATTAACCGTGACATCACTAATTAACCCTCAGATTTCCCTTAAGTTATTGGATTGGATGACATCATACGACAACCCAAAGCATTCTTCAAAAGTCCCCTACATGGCATCATAATAGAGATACAATCAAAGATCATTACGTTCAATGGAAATCGTAAGTATTGATAAAGCACTTGTAAGTATGACATCATGATACTCATGCTAGGAATTTACTTAACATGATTGTGAAAACAACCTTAACTACTTGTGAATATAAGTTTGTGACGATTATGTGAAACTCCCTTATATTCTAGCACCAAATTCAAGCATGCGAATTAAGTAGGCCTCCCTAATCAACATACAAGAATAAGTTATCCATCAAACGGTTAAGTAAATTGCATTCACAATTTATGAAATCACAACTAGAATTAATCAACTCATATTATAAACGTAACCATGGTTTCAAAGCATCCCCTAGCTAAAACGAGTTTAGCCTCTCATGTTCATAACAAAACAAAGGAAAATAGAATTAAACATTGAAAACAAAAGATAGATTACACCTAAAAACGTTCCAACACTCCACCTTCAATGCACAAATGTCCAAGGCTTCGTCTTTTTTCTCTTCTTCCTTGCTAAGTCACGGCACAAGAGTCTAGGGTGATTTTGTGGATGATTTTCTGGGTTGTGAATGGATTTAGGAGGGTAGGGTGGTGTGGCAAAGGTTAAGGATGGTGTATGGAGGCTTGGGTGAAGGTATGGAAGTAGGAGAATGGTGGAAGGTTTGATGGAAGGCTGCGGCAAGGTTGTGTTTCTGTGTGAATGAAGGCAGGTTGTATGGAAGGGTGATTCCCCTGAATGAAAGGTGCGGCTTGGGTATTTATTTTGGGAGCAAGAATCCCTAGAGTTTATTACATAGTTTAGGAAAGGATTTAACCCCAAATCCCTAAGGAAAAGGAAACACAAAGTCAGAAATCAAAGGGAAAGGGAAGGGAATTGTGGCATTCAATTGTGAGAAAGGGAATGTGATCTATTTCTGAAATTAGGCAAGGATTTTGGAATAGAAAAAGGTATGTGAGTTGTGGCTGAGTTTGATATGAAAAGGGAATGTGCTTTAATGATTTAGAATAGGAAACAAGGCCCTCCCTTGCACGGCAAGGAAGGGAAACACTAAGGAAGGCCACGGCATGGAATTTAGGTTGCAAGGGAACTTTATTTTATGTCCTAAAATACATAAGGTGCCTTCAAACTTGCTGGAATTTAAGGACATTTAGGATTAGGAAAGGTTAAACCAAAATAGGAAAGCTTGGCTTAACTTTCCTTCTTCAAGTAGGAAACCTTCTTTGACTAGGATTCCTCATTTGATTAGGAATCCTCTTGTGATTAGGAATCCTAACTCCTTTAGGTCTTCAATTTCGCCCATTCCTTTTGCTCCAAACATAAGCTATCCATTCCAAGTCCAATTTTGCTCCAAAATGCTCCAAAATGCACATTTTTGCTTCCTTAACCATATGAACATAAAAACACACGAAAATAGCTTAAACTACTAAAATAACTATGAACTAACAACATAAATGCACGAAAACAAGCTAACTAAGTCGCCTAAATATGCTCCTATCCAATTCCCCCACACTTACCTTTTGCTAGTCCTCGAGCAAAACAAAACAAACGAAACCACAAACAAAACAAAACACATTCTAAACCTTCCAACATGTACCTCAGGGATTTCCAACGAACATGACACATTAAAGAACATCATTCCCACGGTTTTTGGCTTCCTTTCCACTTTAACAAACACTTAACCATAGTTACAACTTATTAGTTCACATTTAATCAATTAAAACAATGTTTTGAATGTAGTATCATGCCTTAGAGAATTCCCTCAATTCCTCACTAGAATGCACTCTATTTTCACACAGATTTTCTAACTTCACACCCTACACTAGGTATATGTGAGAAGATTGATTTAAACATGAAGACTAACACTCACATATGTGATATCAAAGAAAGCATTTTCTGGATTTACGACAATGACATGTATATGATCTCATGAATGGAATGCTACTACTTATAACGAGAACCAGTGATTCCATATGCTCATACCAAATTCAAACTCCACATATTGAACACATAACATCAAGATAAAAGTTGATTGTGTAATAAGGCTAAGGGTATTGGTTAACAAAGAAAGGTAAAGGATAAACAAAGGTTCTTAAAGCAATAGGAAGCAAAGTAATGAAATTGACACTTAAACTCAGTTTTGATGGTAGAAATTAACTTTTAAACACAAGGAAAGATTCATGCAACATTTAGGGTCAAATTCACTCTTTTGGACCCTTCCTTCAATAACCAACACTTGTGAGATCATTCTCACTTATTTTCAACTATTTTTCTTTCTTTTCACCACTTTTCTATTTTCTTTTTATTTTTCCACGAAATTTTTTTCTTCTTTATTTTTACTTTGCCATGCCCTATCATCTTCCCCCACACTCGTTTTCTACAATATATTGATCAAAATGAGTTCATTCTAAGTCATGCTTCACTATCCTTTAAGAACAAGGGTATGGAAAGTCCTAATCTAGGCTAGGTGAGGATGGTGTGGCTAACAAAGAAAATAGGCTTGAAAAGTCTCAAAAGGGTTAATCCTACAATACATATGAAAAGGGGTAGGCTTTTTGGCTTTGGCTTGACTAACAACTTCATCTTATTGTATGTTATGCAATCAATATCATGCTTTGAATGAAATGGGCATGAGTTCTAGTATTTGGAACTATAATGAAATGCATTCTAAGTAGCAACCAAGCAAAGAATGATAAGATCATGCAACGACTTTAGAAAACAAGAAATCACAGATTACACTCTCCAAAGAACGTTATAGGCTCAAGTCTCTCAAGGATGTAGCTTTAGTTTGAGTTCCTTCCTTCAAGCATGTTACAAAAACTGATTTTCTCTTTGTAATTACATGTGAATTCATAAGCTATAACCATAACCAAGCATAAACCAAAGCATAAATTAACTTCCAGCCATGTTTACAACATTCATTAATAGTCATGCAATTAAAAACCAAATCCTCATTATTGTGTTGGAAGGTAACCTAAGACACAAACAAACACCGAAAACAACTTTAAAACAACTCTTTTTGGGCTTTTCAAAACTGTTTTGCAATTTTTTTTGTAAAGTTTCGGATTTTCTGAACAAAAGACATGAAAACACTTCAAAACACTCTAAAAACACTTCAAAACACTCTAAAAACACTTAAAAACAGTGAGAAACAACATTATACGTGATAGGTGATAAAATACCACGAAAATCATGCAAAATCATGCAAAAACAACTTGTTTACCCCCCCACACTTAAATCAAACATTGTCCTCAATGTTTCAAACAAAGACTCACATTCAAACAAACAATATAAACTAACTAACATGACGAAATAAAAACAATAAAGAGATAGAGAGTTAGGAACGCAAATCTGATTTTGTGGCATTAATTGTTGGATTGCCCAAATCCTCTCTAGTTGAATGCATGGGTTGCCTCCCAAGAAGTGCTTGCTTTAACGTCGTGCAGCCGGACGAACATTCTTCTTAGCCTCAATTGGACCCCACGGCATGGAGAATGATGTCCTCCACAACCTGCCCTTCAACATGTGCATAATAGGGCTTCAAATGATGCCCATTCACCTTGAATTCTTGGTCATTCCTCAAGCTTTGGATTTGAACTGCGCCATATGGAAAAACATTAGTAACAACAAAGGGAATTGCGGCATTGAATTGTGAGAAAGGGAATGTGATATATTTCTGAAATTAGGCAAGGATTTTGGAATAGAAAATGGTATGTGAGTTGTGGCTGAGTTTGATATGAAAAGGGAATGTGTTTTAATGATTTAGAATAGGAAACAAGGCCCTTCCTTGCACGGCAAGGAAGGGAAACACTAAGGAAGGCCACGACATGGAATTTAGGTTGCAAGGGAACTTTATTTTGTGTCTTAAAATACATAAGGTGCCTTCAAACTTGCTGGAATTTAAGGACATTTAGGATTAGGAAAGGTTAAACCAAAATAGGAAAGCTTGGCTTAACTTTCCTTCTTCAAGTAGGAAACCTTCTTTGACTAGCATTCCTTATTTGATTAGGAATCCTCTTTTGATTAGGAATCCTCTTGTGATTAGGAATCCTAACTCCTTTAGGTCTTCAATTTCATCCATTCCTTTTGCTCCAAACATAAGCTATTCGTTCCAAGTCCAATTTTGCTCCAAAATGCTCCAAAATGCACCTTTTTGCTTCCTTAACCATATGAACCTAAAAACACATGAAAATAGCTTAAACTACTAAAATAACTATGAATTAACAACATAAATGCAGGAAAACAAGCTAACTAAGTCGCCTAAATATGCTCCTATCACTTCCCATATGGAAGCCATCTTTTTGGAACCTTCCAATTGGAGGGTTATGAAGGCTTTTCTAAGGACTAGGTCTCCTGGCTAGAGCTGCCGGATCATTGCCCTCTTGTTGTAGCTGGAGATGAGTTGCTGCTGATAAGCCGTAATGCAGGTGATAAACTTCTTGCGCTTTTCCTTTCTCAGGTCTAACTTTGTGGCCATCTTCTTCTCGTTCTGCTCTAAATTTAGCAGTACAGTGCTGATGCTTGGCAACATGATGTTGGGAGGATTGATCACCTTAAGGCTATATGCTAGGAAGAATGGAGTTTCATTGATTGCTTATCTTTTGATGGTACGATATTCTTATAAAACACCAGGGAGCTCGTCTGGCCACTTGCCCTGCTTATTTGAGATGGACTTTTTAAGGCAGTCGAGGATGGTCTTGTTGGACACCTCGGCCTGCCCGTTGCCCATTGGATACCAAGGCATGGACATGTGCTGCTTGATGCCATATTTTTTTAAGAACTTTGCCAAATCTTTGCCCACAAACTGCGGATCATTATCGGTGACAATTGAGCGTGGGATGCCATAGTGGCAGATGATGTTCTTCTATATGAAGCTCTCTATGTCCATCTGGGTAGTTGTAATCATGGGTTCAGCTTTGACCTATTTGGTGAAGTAGTCAGTTGCTACGATCATCATGCCTTTACCTCCAGTGGCAGGTAGCATTGGCCCTACTAGGTCAATTACCCACTGCATGCATGGCCAAGGGCTCGTTTGCGAATAAGGTTCACTGGCAGGTAATGTGGGCACAAGCTAGAAGCGCTAGCAACTGTCACAACTTTCTACGTACTCCTTGGCATTTTAATGCATGGTTGACTAGTAATAGCTAACATTAAGAGCTTTTTACACTAGGGAGCGGCCTCTAAAGTGGTTTCCACAGATGCTTCATGAATTGAGCTAACAATTTTTAGGTCGTCGAGGGGCGATAGGTAGCGAAAGTGTGGTCTTGAAAAGGATCTTTGAACGAGCATGCCGTTCCACATGTAGTAGTGTGATGCCTTCATCTGGAGCTTTCTGGACTCCAGTTTATCTGTAGAGAGCGTTGCATTGACTATGTAGTCGATGATAGAATCTTGTCAACTTAGAGTTGTGTTGATCTGGGCCACCTTAACTGCTGGTTCCTCATTTATGCTTGGCTTTTCCAAGTACTTAACTGGGATAGAGCGCCTTAGCTGATAGTCTAATGTGAAGCCTAGGCTTGTTAGTGCGTCTGTGTAGGCATTTTCTATTCGTGAAACCTAAGTGAGTGTGTATGCCTGGAACATCGTTAGTTACGCTCATACCTTCTCGAGGTATCGGGCCATCTTTGGATGCTTTGCTGCGTACTCCCCTTAGGTTTGGTTGGTGATCAGTTGGGAATCAGAATAGATCGTGAGCTTCTTCCCTGCTAAGTCATTTGCCAATCATAGATCTGCTAGTAAGGCTTCATACTCTACTTCATTGTTTAACACCTTTAAGCTCAAAGCGATCGCTTACTTGAGCATCGAACCTTCCGGGGTAGTAAGAATTAAGCTTACTCCCGATCCTTAATAGTTGGACAATGCATCAATATGCAAACATAAGAAATCTCCTATAGGTAGGGCTGGTATGGCTAAAGCATGCTTGGCTACCTCTGGGCCGGTTTTGAGTTGAGTTGCTACGTTCTTCTAGCCTAGGATGAATTCTGCTTCAAAATCCGCCAATGCTTGGGCCTTTATTACCATAAGAGGTTGGTATGCTAAACTGTATTGGCCAAGTTCCAACGCCTACTTCATCACTCATTAAGAAGTGTCTAGACTATGCAAAACTGATCACAGTGGTTATTGGTCATGATGATGACTAGATGCCCTTAAAAGAAGGGTCTGTGCTTCCGAGTTGTAACAACTAGCGCCAAAATTAGCTTTTCAATTTTTGAGTATCTAGTTTTCGTGTCAAGAAGAGCTCTGGATGTATAGAATATAGGTAGTTGAGCCCCCAACTATTCTCGCATGAAGGCAGAGCTCACTGCTACTTCTAATACAGCTAGATAGATGTAAAGGTTCTCCATTGCTCCCGGCTTGGATAGTAGTGGAAGTGATGGCAGGTAATACTTCAAATCTTGAAATTTTTTCTTGCACTCGTCATCCCATTTGTCATTCTGCGCCATTTTGATAGCCTTAAAGAAAGGCTTGCATTGGTCGGTGGATAACGAGAGAAAACGATTGATTGCGGCTGCTCGTCCGGTTAAACTTTGGACCTCTTTCAGAGTTGTGGGAGACTTCATGTGCAGGTTCATTCTGATCTGCCTTGGATAAGCCTCCAATCCTCGCTAGGTTACAAGGTACCTTAAGAATTGCCCTTAAGAGACGCCAAAAGTGCACTTTGCTAGGTTGAGCTTCATTTTGTACTCTCGGATGATATCAAAAGTCTCTGCCAAGTAATCAATGTGGTTTGACCGCTGTTTGCCCTTCACCATTATGTCGTAGACGTAAACTTCCATGGTTACTCCGATCTGTTTCTTGAACATTGTGTTTACTAGCCGTTGGTAGATTACTTCTGCGTTCTTGAGGTTACAGGGCATAGCCTTGTAGCAGTATGTGCCTCACTCAATCATGAATGTGATTTTCTCCTTGTAGCCTGAGTATGCATCCAAGAAGCTGAGAGTCAATGAGCAAGTCAATTCGGGGAACCGAGTAGTTGTCCTTGGGGCAGGCTTTGCTAAAGTTAGTGTAATCAATGCATACTCTTCATTTTCCCTTATCTTTTTTCTTCAACAGCAAGACGTTGCTTAGCCATGCTGAGTACGCCACTTTCTCAACAAATCTGGCCTATAGTAACTTGTCGATCTTCGTCTCAATAATCGTTACTCGCTCTAGTGCAAAATGTCACTTTTTTTTGGATCATTGGTTTGGCAGTGGGATCAACATACAGCTTGTGGCAAGCTATCGCTGGATCAATATCGGGTATGTCAAAAGGTGATCATGCTAAAATGACACAATTTTTCTTAAGGAAAACCATGAGTTTCTCCTTCTCTATCGAGCTCAGACATGAGCCAATCATAGCCGTTTTCTTTGGCTGGTGAGGGTTAAGAGTGATTTCTTTGACGTCCACTTTGGGTTTCCATCCTGATTCATCTTCTAGGGCTTAGTCAACCTTGACTTCATCTTCTTGACTTGCCTGCTGTAGTTGCTATTTGGTGGAGGTATAATCGTCTTTCTGCATTTTAGCTGCTACTGCTGAGGCAAAAGACTTATTCTTTAACTCCTTAAGAACTTGTACAATGTATCCCCGAGATATAGTCTGATCACCTTTGATATCTCCAACTGCTTTTCCTAGGATGCAAGATCGGATCTTTTGATACTCGATCGAGGTTACAGCTCTAATATTCACTAGCTAAGGTTAGCGCAATATCGCATTATGGAGGGATGGGCGGCTGGCGATCATGAAGGTTCGCGATGAGACAATCAGTGGGCTGGTTATGTCGACCGTGATCATGCCAATGGAAATTGAGGTCAGTCAGTTGAATGAAAACAAAACCTCTGCTTTGCGGATCGTGCTTTCTAGGCCCATCTTCTAGATGACTGACAGTGTTAGGATATTGACTGAGCTGCCTTTGTCTACCATAATTATGTCAATGATGGCGTGGGCTAGTTGAACAGAAATCACCAAGGCGTCATCATGGGGGAAGTTTACTCCCTCCATATCATGCTCGGTGAAGCCGATGATTAGTCCAGGTACAATATCTACGGCTTGAAGTTGAAAGTTCGATCTCGCTTGTTAGATCTTCCTTTTCTTGGAGCTGTTGGTGGCCCCCAGATGCTCTGACTTAACAATGATTCCATTGATTCAAATTGTCTTGTCTGGGGGTTCGACATCAGCATTTGATTTTCGCATTGGTCGGGCTGCTTGTCTGTCGACATACTCGTCACACTTGCCTTTCTTCATGAACTGCTCAAGGTACCTCTTCTTGATGGTGCAGTCGTTGGTTATGTGCCCAAGACCTCTACGGAAGAACTTGGTGTAAGTCTTGGGCGTCATACTTTATTTTGTCGGGCATCCCTACAGAAAAGAAAGGTGAAAATAACCTTGATCGATCATGGGACCAGTGGTCGAAATCTCAATCGTCAGAGATGGTGTTGGATTGGATTGGGTTAGGGGCTGGGTCATCGAAATGGGTTGCGGGACGACCCAACCCGGCTGGTAGATGAGTTATGCGTGTGGGCGTGCTGGGCTAGCATTTACTTCTTGTAGGCTTGGGCTCGGTAAGCAGCTAGCGGGGCTTAGGCTGCCTGCCCATTGGCTGTTCCTGCGGCTAGGCAGCTTGTTGGGTCCTCGTGGGTCTGGGCCTAGGCCTGGAACATCTAGGCTCGCTGGATGGCAGTTGGTTCTGCTTTGGCAGCGGCCAAGCATTGAGCCTTTTGCCCTTGGAACGAGGGTTCCTATGCAACGTGGTGGGCCGCGACATAGTGCACTTAGGCTTCAGCTTGAGCTGATGCTGCTGCTACAGTGGTCATTGCCATGGGCCGCAAGGTGATGGTGTGGCTCCGTGGCGGTGTGGGTCCTCCTACCGTCATGTTGAGCCTTAAGGATCGCTGTCGTGGGGCTATGTCCTCATTTTCACTCTCCACTCTCCACTCTTAGATCCAAATCCTTATACGTACGGGGTTCTGTTCGTCGTCGTTTTTGAATTTCCTACCATTGTATCATTTCTCGAAGGATTGATCAAGAAACTTTTCTAGGAAAAATTAATTGATACGACGTGTGAGAAATTTAACGCAACAGAAAATTCGAGAAACCAAATGGGAGTGGCTTCTTCGAGTATTTTAATTAGCTTTCAATGAAAGCACCAATTTTTTGATGAAAATTTCCACCCTCTTTAGTCCTAACGAAAATGCACCTGCAAAACAATTAACATCTTTGATCAAGGTCCTAAGCCTCACGCGCCCACGAAGTGAGGGGGGGGAGGGAGTTAGGCCAATAGATCTTCGATGCCTAAGTCAGTTTCTCTGAGGAGAATAAAGTATAGGGTCCTTGTAGCGATACAGCTGGCCATAGTGTTAGGGTTTTACCCTAAACGTGGCGACATCCTCAATTGATTTAAATTGGGTTTGGTTTACTTACTTGATTGGAGTCAATCTTCAATTGGGAATGTATTAAAGATAGGATGTGGGTAATTAATCCTTATGTTTAATGCTTTGACTTTTTCTTACCATGGTCGGCCAATAGTTGGAAATGCAGGTTAAGTCCGAACTGATGTGATCCACATATTCTTAAGTGAGCTTCTTTCATCGCCCTGGCTGGGCTCTTTTTCTCCCAAGCATTTGAGAAGCACTCTCTCAAAACAACATTGATAAAGTGTCTCCTTATAGTAAAGGAAGCAAGGTGCATGTCATTGAACTTCTGAGAGGTGCCTAGGATTGTCTGGCAGTTTTTCATGTTCTAAATAGTCAATCAATGGTTGCCTTTATTCTTCTATATTAACAGGAAGTACGAAGATGATATTTGCATTTTCCAATGGTGACTCAGTGATGAGTGGGACCACCCATAATTGGCAAACCAAAATGTTCACAGCCTCTCATTCTCTTAGCTCTATAACTAAAACCAAGTTAGCGAGAGCATTTGCCATTTGGTTCTTCTTCCTTAGAACATGCTCTAGTGTGAGGACATTGAACCTGTGAAGCAGTTATGTAGCCAACAGGTAATATGGGATGAGATCATCCTTTCGTTCTAGACATGTAAATTTCGTTGCATAAAAATGATGCATTGCAAAGCTCCACGTGGCATATGACCCATCACAAATGGACAAGTCATCAATCACATGTGGCACAAATCAAGAAAAGGAAGTATAAAACATTCACAAAAGTTGGCAAAAGGAAAAAATCTCCTTCAAATCGGCAAGGGGCCCAAATTGCACCCAAAACCGAAAAAAAAAAAAGCTAAAGCATATTCACAAACAAGCAAGAATTGAAGATTGCTAGCAAAATAGGAACATTTCGGCCAAGCAAGGGAAAGTTACTGAAATTAAGACATAAAACATGCCTAAATTCTCCCATGGACGAATGAAGACACAAATCAAAGGCAAATCCACCCAAAGACAAGCTTTGAGAAGTCTATAAATACAAGGTCCTCAGACCAGCATAAAGGTCGATAATTTCTACATTAAAAGGCTGAATTCTCACAAAAGGAGAACCTCTGCCAAATCTTTGAAGGCTAATATGTTGCCAAAGCTCTCTTCGAATAACTCACAACCAAACCCAAAGCTTTTTTTCGACCAAAGTCGAAGCATTCCCTTGAAGAATCAACAAACACCTGTGCCGATTCCTTTAACACTTTGTTACAAGCTCAAAACTTGTAACGACGTTTGATTCAAGATCATGTCATCAAAACCCTTAAATCAACAAAGTGCTACATCAACATCACCTTTGCCGTAGCCCCAAACCTAAGGTGAAAATTATCCATGCAATGTTTCAAGCTCAAAACTTGAAGCAATCGTTCAATAATTCATCTGAGAACAAGTCATCACGACCTTTGGATCAAGAACCTACACGCCTAGATCAAACTTGAAGACTGAATCAAAGGAAAATTGTAAACAGAGAATGTAACCTTACAAATTCATTAATACAAATCTACTTTTTACACGTGTTATCGTTTCATTCCTTACGGAATTTTCGTGTTTACATTCTTACTTCGTACTAAGCCGATAGCTGATTGATTACAAGCTTGGAATCCCCGTATACCTCCGACATTAAGAACTTTATCTTAACTTCCATTCGGAGCCCAATGATCAAAAGTTGGTATTCGACGACGTTATTGGAACACAACTCCCTTAGGCAGAATGAGTAAGGTAAGGCCAACCTCTGTGTTGACACGAACACCATGCTTGCCCTCACTCCATTTGATATTGCTAATCCCTCAAACAACATCGTCCATGCAGGGAGAGATCGGCATAGAACACTTATTCGTCTAGTTGGTCATCTAAAATTTCCCGATCGACCGAAATTGGGTGGTCTGCTAAGAAGTCTATTAAGGTTTATCCTTTGATAGCCTTTGCTGGGACGTAGATAATCTTGTATTGATTAAGAAGCAAAGCCTATTTGGCTAATCACCTTGTCAAGACTGGCTTCAACATGACATACTTAATTGGGTTGGCCCGTGCGATTAGGTGTGTGGTATATACGTGCATGTAATGCCTTAGTTTTTGGATGGTGAATACAAGAGCAAGACACATCTTCTAAATCAAGGAATAGTTTAGTTCGGCACCAGTAAGAGTCTGGTTGAGGTAGTAGAATGCTCTTTCTTTCTGGGATTCATTCTCTTGTGAGAGTGCTCTAACTGAACTTTCTCGAGCGGCGATGTACAATACAAGTGGCCATACAAGAGGCTTTTAAAGCACATTTGCTCCTAGGACAGGTGGGTTAGACAGGTACTTCTTTATGCTTGCAAAAGCATTATGGCAGGGCATATCCCATATGAATGGCACGTCCTTCTTCATTAGCCAACTAAAGGGTTGGCAATGCCCTACTAGGTTAGAGATGAACCGCTTAATGAAAGTCAGTCACCCTTGTAAGCTTTTCAACTCCTTCAAGTATCTTGGTTCAAGCATGCTTTGTTTGGCCTTAATCTTTGATTGGTCAACCTTAATGTCATGGTGCTTGACGATGAAGCCAAGGAACTTCTGTGACGTGACACAAAATCCACAATTCAAATGATCCGATCTCTTCTTTGTCTTAACCATCATATTGTTAACGTAGCATTCGACATTCTTGTGAGGCATGTCATTGAAGATTTTCTACATGGCTTGCTAATAGGTTACTCTAGTATTTTTTAGACCAAAGGGCATCACTTTGTAGTAGTAAATACCCTTAAGAGTGCAAAAGGCTCTCAAATTTTCATCTTCTGGGGCCATTCTTATTTGGTTATAACCAGATGAACCGTCCATGAAAGATAACACTTCATGACCCATGGTTCCATTCACCATGATTTCAATGATTGGTAGAGGTAAGTTCTCTTTTGGGCATGCATCATTCAAGTCATGGAAGTCTACACAAACGTGAATTTATCCCCATTTTTTAAGAACGATGACTATGTTTAAGATCTACCTAGGGTACTTTACATCCGAGATGAAACCTGCCTCGATTAATTTATCGATTTCAGCTTCGATTTGGGGAATGAGCCCTAATTGGTAATGTCTCTAATCCTGCTTAACCGATTTTTCCCCCGGTTTAACTGAGAGGTGATGCACGGTAATGACGAGATCTAAGCCTGGCATGTCTTTGTATGTCCATGCAAAGACATCTTTGTACTCCAGCAACAGTTAGTAATATTCCTCCATTTCATCCGGACTTAATAATGCATTAACAAAGATAGGCTTTGGTTCTTCGTTTGTGCTTAAGCTAAGTTATTTTTGATCATCTACAGTCGCATGCCCCCCATCTTCGAGTTGTGGTGGAGCCCCTTTGACGTCTCATTCAACGTACTCATCATCGTCGACCTCTTCGACTACGATGTGGTAAACACCTTGGACCATTTCCTCTTCGGTCTGCTGGTTTACGAGATTGATTGGTGTGATGATTATTCGTCGCTTCACCTTTAGCTTTCCATCCAAATTCACAACAAGTGTTAACTGGCACTTTATGCGTGACGGGATTAAACTTTGAATCTCATAATCTTTGGCTAAATTGACATGTCTCATTTTTTGTTGAAGCCGACTTCTTTTACTTAGATGGATCTTTTGCCATTATGAGTCTTTCCAAGGTTGATTTCATCAGGGAAAATAGGCCACACTTTCCTATCTGCCAAAGCCAGTCAGTCGGTTGATAGATGACAAGAGTTCAAACTTGACTCCCGATACTATCTAACACAGATGTTCGAGGTGTGGAGTTGATCAAACGATTAAACACCAACATTCGTGGAATAGGCTTCGGCTCTTCTTTATCTTCCATGACATCCACGGTAATGTGTTAAGTACTAACCTTTTTATCTTTCCCTTCGTAAGGTCGACTCTATAACCATGTTTCTTCAACTTTTTATAGGTTTTAGTGAGGCACATGTCGTTTCACTAATGATGCCTGAACCTTCTTTCCAAGTGTTAAAGATGAGGCGAAGTCATACCTAATCCTTAACATAAGCTTATAAGTGTTAGGGTCACCTTCTTCGGTCCTCTTGGTAGGAAGAAAGCCACACTTCGTCACATTTTGCATTAGTCTAACGAAACTCGGTGATGATGGCTTCGAAACATTTGAATTATCTAGGTTAGGTAATGGCACAACTGTGGCTGCCTTTATGAACTTTATGTCTTATTTTTCCTGTTTTCTTGAATGGTCTTTGTTTGTCTTTTTCTCAAATGGTGATTGCCCATTCTTTCTTCTTGACGCCGAAATGTATCGGAAGGCTACTTTGTTTGATCTTTTTGAGGATGCTCCACTCTCCTTGGATGTCAAGTGTTCTGAGTGCTTGTCACCACTTTTTTTTGGAGATGACATTGCTGGTAACTTTTCCTTCCTAGGCATGGCTTTGTCTGTTGATTGGATCTTAATGGGAAGAGTCTCCGGCACCATGTCTTCATCCATGTAAAACTTAGTATTAGGGAAATATGACTCTGCTTTGGTAAATGGCTTAATGTTCCCCTGTATGGTCTTCACCCCACCTTTGTAGAACCTTAGACACTGATGCGGAGTTAAAACCTTAGATTAGAAGGTGGCTCCGAGATAGCTCGTCCATCTTGATCCTTATCATTGTCATTGTTGACTTTGGCATGAAGTTTCTTGTTGAACCTCTATAAATAAGCCTGCGACCGATCTTCTGTTCTCTTGCATATCCAGAGACAAAGAGTGGGTGGTTATGTGGTTTCAAGCCTAATAGCAGATCTTTGTCATTGAAGTGGATGGCAGCACATGTGACATAACACATGGCGCACTCGTGAGTCCAAACCTCCAGATCTTCGTTGGGAGTCATTAATACCTCCACTACAGCATGCAAGTATGCCTTTCATTCGTGAAGGAACTTCCTCCTCCTTATCAGCAACATCCTTCTTATCTGAGGACTCTTCTTCCTTGACCATGTAGCAGGAAATTGTGCTTGAACTGTGTTTGAAGAAGCTTTTGGGAAAGTACTTATGTAGAACTGTGGGAGCTTGCGACTTTTGGATCTTAGGCTTTTCTCCAAACGTCAACTCTGTCACCTTTATGGTTGCCTTCAAAAAGGGTTTTATCAGCACAGTGGTGAGGTCTTCCTCTTTGTTTTCCTCCTTGGGTGAGCAGCTTACGGTTGAGATTTTTGCACATTCCTTTGTTTCACTAGTATCCACCCTTCATTATCGTCAACAGATGAGTTATGGTGGCTTGCTCTTTTTGGGGTGTTTGCTTCTTTTGCACGAACCATTTCATGACACACCTTAAACGAATATAGCTGAGGCTTAACGGGTGATGCATAGAAAGGTACAGGATCAAAGGACCCAAACATGATGGTTGTTGTGTTCACCATTACCACTTCCTCTAGGTTTAGCTCAATTCTTCCTTCCTAGGCGAGTTTCATGATCAACTCTTTAAGGACAAAGCACTTGCCTACTGGATGACTAATGATGCGGTGATACTGCACTTGCAGTACTTTGGATCGTTTACTTGATTTATTTCTTCTGGTCGTTTGCACTCAGGCAACTTGATTACTTTCTTATCGAGTAGGTCTTCCAACATGGCAACCACATCAAAGTCAGGGAATGGGTAAGTCTTATCTTCTAGCTCTTGAAAGGTGTGTTTATACCTTTCTTGTCCAAGAAAAAGCTTATTTCGCTTGGCTTTTTCTTCTTGTATTTCAAGGAGATTTTAACAAGATTGGTGTCTTGTGTAAATATTTTGGTAGACGCAGTGTTGACCGTCATTGCCTCTTTGGTAAGCTTCTTCACAGTCTACTCCACCTTTGGCCCGAAGACTTTGTCCCTCTTGTAGTTAGGGATTGGCTCTTTATTCCCATGATTAGCAATGTTGAGTTCTATATCATGGACACGATGAGCTAACTCTACAAATGTCTATAGCTTGATGCCTTAGAGGATGTAGTGTAATCCCTAGTGTATGCCTGTACGCAAAATTTGATTCCAAGGTTTATAAAAGCTTGTATTTGCAGTCGAGGCTCAGTGAGCGCCATTGATTGATATAGTCGACAACCGACTCATCCTTGCAGTGCTTCATACTTGTGAGCTCCATCATACTGCTGGTGTGACGAGTACTATAGAAACGGTTCAAGAATTCCTGCTTCATATGATCCCAATTATTGATGGACTCGGGTGAGAGGTCCGTGTACCAGTCAAATGCATTCCTCTTCAAGGAGCGGACAAATTGCTTCATAAGGTGGTGTCCTTCCATTCCAGCATTGTTACAAGTCTCGAAAAAATGGGCAATGTGTTTCTTTGGGTTTCCCTTTCCATCGAATTGCATGAACTTCGGCGGCTGGCACCATGTTGGCATCTGCAAGCCATCAATCCTCTTAGTGTATGGCTTTGAATATAGTATAGTGTCCCATAAAGTAAACTCGTACGGCGAGGGTGCCACTGCTAGGAAGAAGGCTACTAAATTCCATCTATATTACTTCGTATTGGGATTTACTTTTCCCATGCAGTGTCTTTTTCAGGAGGTGATCTGCCACCTGAAATGCACCCCTGCTTAGTGTTTCCTGAATGCAGTTCGTGCGATGGTGGGGTTTTCGAACTTGAACAGGTTTTTTGATCTTGGCTTGACTATAAATGAGTTTCTGGTACGTCCTTGAAATCGGCAACAAGGAAGGTGTGGGGCAACAGAGGTTTCGCCATGGGCTGCTTGATACTTCCTGCAAAGGTGATCATAAGTTGGTGAGAGATACTTTGGAGGTAAGTGGAGAGTGAGAGTCTGACTTTTTCCTGAGCTGCGTTTTCCAACTATCTTTATCAATGGTAAGTGAACTACTTCATTCCTGGTCTGCTTGAATTTTTGTTGACCTACTCCATGACTTCAATTTATTGATAAATCTTCTTATTTTGCGTAGATTCAGAATTTGCCTCAACTCCAAGAACTTTGGCAGATATGAAGAATGTACATATCGCCTTAGCCATTCTTGCTGAGTACCATAAGTGGCGCTGGCTGCTCAGTCCTCTTGATTGGGAAAAAGACAAGCAGCCTCCGAATGAAGTGATAAAATGGATAAAGGATGAGGCGTTTGCTCGTCCGGTCGCTGTTGTAAAGCCTGCTCCCAATGAAGGTGGAAAGAAAAGATCTTCCTCACCTGTTTGTGAGCCTTCAGTCGAGAAAAAGCTAATGACTTCTTCTGCAGCTCACGGGGGCTCGTCTTCTGCTGAAAAGCTTATCATCGATCCAACTTCACCCAAGGCGATGAAAAAGACTGTTGAGTCTGAGCCTATGAAATCTACTGCTCCCGGTGTTTGGGTTTGGGTTAAAGCGGGTGTCAGGAGCTAAGTTTGGTTCGGCTTCTAAAAAGCTCACGGTTATGAAGAGCGAGAATGTGGATTCTACTGATGAGGTAGCACTTGGGCCTATTCCTCCTTATCTGCAACTGATTCGTCTGCTGAGAAAAGGATGTATGCTCGCAGAAGCAGTTGTGAGAGATCCACCGAGTCTGAAGCTGGGGAGTTTCCTGAGATTTGTACGATGCTGAAGGCTGACCTGTTTGAGGACGTCAATGCATGCGCTAAGTATGTTGGTAGTGTTGGGAAAGTTGTCATCTGCTCAGACTTTTTTGCAAAGTGTCTCGCCTACTGAAGGAGGTCCTCCCTGGTTGCTACAATACATAAGACTTAGATCCTGGCAGCTGAGTCCTACGCGCGTCGATCAGGATGATGTTAAGTGTGGTAAGGAGACCAAAGTGGCTTTAACAGCTTAGCTTCACTCAGCTGCTGAAAAGATCGAGAAGCTTGAATTTGAACTCATCGTTTTGATGGAGTCTGATGTCTCTGCCCCCACTTCTATACAGCTGGAGACCATTCATTAATTGGTTATCCATTTGAAGGCTAAGCTTAGTGCAACTTAGGCGATGTTGGAAACTTCATAGAAGGAAGTCAATTGTGTTACACTAGTGGTTAAGGACCTTGAATATATCAATTTAAAGTTACAATCTTCTTCTTTTTCCAAAGACGAGGAACTTGTCTTCATGCATGCTGAAGTGTCTCATCACAACGATGTTGCCAATAAGCTTGAGTTCATGGAAGTGGATCTGCAAGGTGCATTGTATACTAGCGAGAACCTGAAAAGGGAACTGGGGTAAGCTACAGGATGCTTACGCTAGGCTTGTTGAGGAGAATGTGCAGCTGAAAAATGAGAAAGTCGGCCATGAAGTGGCGCCTGCTTCTTGTCAGACCGATTTCTACAAGCTTAGCTATGTCGACCATCTTTAGGGTAAGCCGTCAGATTATGAGTTTTCCAAGAAGGACTTTGAGACTTTCTCCATTTCTCTAGTTGATCTGCTTGACTTCTCATTTATGGCTACCTTTGGTGAAGTAGTTAAGGGTTAGGCAGTCCAGCAAGGGTGACTGAAGATGAGCAGATGGAAGCTTTAGCTGCTGAGAGAGCTGTGGTTACTGAAGGCATGGCAGTTGAAGGACCAGTGGTTGCGCTGGCTGCCGAAAAGTAGACTTTTTCCTTAGACTTGGGAATTTTCTTCTTTTCCTTTTTGTTCTACTTTATTTGAACTTTGTGGGCCTTCGAGTTGGTTTATCAATTAGCTAGAAATTCAATAAACAGTTTTCCTTGCTTTGCTTCATCCTTCTATTTCGCCATGTCTTTTGCAAAACTTTACCGTAGGACGGGCAATTGGTTGAGTTACTTCAACAAAGTAATCTATCCACGCCGTCCATTAGGCTTTAGTTTCGGCTTTGATGCTTAAGGAACTTTACCTCCATGATGAAAAATTGCAAGATTTCTCTTATAGAGCTGACTATCGAACTCTTAACCTCTGTACGAAGCAAGCAAGTTCATATAGCTATTATAGTCGTGAACGGCTTTAACGAGTGCACGAGCCTTGGCCTTCCTGAGGCATGTTGCGAAATTTTTTACTTATAAAGCTAGTGGCCGAACACGTGCTTTTCGTAGCAAGGAAAGAAGTCTGCGTAGCTACTATATTCATGAATCTCGGCTTTCATGGCCGCACGAGCTTTGGCTATCCCGGGGCATATTACGAAATTTTTAACTTATAGAGCCGGCGGCTGGAAACGTGCTTGTCGTAGAAAGTAGAGGATTCTGCGTAGCTACTATAATCGTGAATCTTAGCTTTAGCAATTGCACGAGCCTTTGCCTTCATGGGGCATGTTGCGAAATTTTTAACTTATAGAGTTAGAGGCTGGACACGTGTTTCTTATAGAAAGCAGAGGAGTATGCGTAGTTGCTATAGTCGTGTATTTCACGTTTATCTCTTGCAAGACAAGACTTAAACCGTAGACCGTCGGTCAGAGGCACTGCTTTTAAATAAGTAGACGAGTCTACATAGTCATAGCAAGTGTAAGTCTCGGCTTACAGATTGCCTAGGGCTGCTAGCCGTTAGGTATTGACCAGGCGTCTTCCGGTTAGAGATCCGAGCTCCTACGGAATCGAATCCTTCAGTCAGCTAAATCATTTTAGGAAAAAGCCTATTATGGCCAATTTTGGGAGCAATCCGGTGCATGTAGTCGATGCATCCAGGGAAAATGAGCAGTCATACAACCCATCCACATCTGGACATCCCAGATCAATTTACCCTTTCCTGATGGGAGAGCTCACGCCATGTCTGCAAGGACATAGACTTTTTGCGTGGCTAGTTTATTTATGCATTCGGCCCAGGCTTGTGTATAATTCCTTCAATCTACAAGTCCTTTTCCTCCATGTTCCTTGTCAGCCTTACAATTGCTTCGCTCATTTATGTCACCTACTCTTCGATTGAAGTCACACCAGTAGTCATGACTTGCATGGCCACAGGATACAAGCCGTTACTTTAGTCGGCATTGGAATTCAACGACTCGAAGTACCTTATCGAGCCCCTTAGTGCCCTTAGCGAGGCCAGGGTGATCATGGGCTCGTGCCTCTGGTACGCTTACTCATTTGGCAAAGTTATATAGGGGTGAAAGGCATGGTAGAGAGAGCTTTTGTCTTGCTTTGGGTTGTGATGCCCAAAGTGCCACCATTTGCAGCAAGGATGTCCTTGTTCTTCGCATTGGTTGTGGGAACAACTTGATCCTTTCTTGATGCATGTGTGTTTCTTGTGGACATGAAAATTCTATAACGAATAAAATGAGAACACGTGTACAAAGTAGATTTGTATTGATGAATTTGTAGCGTTACAATCTCTGTTTACAATTTTTCTCTGATTCAGTCTCCAAATTTGATGTAGATGTGTAGGTTGTTTATCCAAATGTCGCAATGACTTGATCTCAGAGGAACAATTGAACGCTTGCTTCAAGTTTTGAGCTTGAAACAATGCGTGGCTAGTCTTCACCTCTAGGTTTATGTATGACTAGTGTCAATGGTGATGTTGATGTGGGATTTTGTTAATTCAAGGATCTTGGTGACTTGATCTTGAATTGAACCTCGTTCCAAGTTTTAAGCTTGCAACAAAGTCTTGAAGGAATTGGCATAAGTGCTTGTTGATTCTCCAAGGGAATGCTTCAGCTTTGGTCGAAAGAAAGCTTTGGCTTTGCTTGTATGTTCTTCGAAAAGATCTTTGACAGCATGTTAGTCTTCAAAGATTTGGCAGAGATTCTCCTTTTGTTAGAATTTCTGCCCTTCAATGTAGAAATTGTCGACCTTTATGCTTGTCCAAGGACCTTCTATTTATAGGCTTATCAAATCTTGCTTTGGATGGATTTGGCTTTGATTTGTGTCTTGATTCGTCCATGGGAGAATTTAGGCATGCTTTGTGTCTTAATTTCAGCCACTTTCCCTTGCATAGCTGAAATCTATAGGGCTTTCTTGCGTACTTTGCGAGCAATCTTCAATTCTTGTTTGTTTTGTGAAGATGCTTTTGCTTTCACTTCAGTTTTAGGAGCAATTTGGGTCTCATGCCAATTTTATGGAGATTTCTTCCTCTTAGCTGCATTTTAGGAATGCTTTTAAGCTTCCTTTGCTTGATTTGTGCCATATGTAATTGATGACTTGTTCATTTGCAATGAGTCATATGCCACATGGAGTTTTGTGATGCATCATTTGCTGCATGTCTACGCATCAGTAGGCGGACTGCATAGCAGAATTCACCCTAAGCCTGAAAGACATAGCAACTCAGCCTAAAAATGTCCCGAGGCAGTCAAGCACACCATAGCCGCACAAGCCTCACCTGTAGGAGATTTTTGGTGCTTACACATCGACCGATCATCCAACTACCAGGGATCAGGAGCAGGGCTAGTTATCATTACCCTAGACGGTTCAATGCTCAAAGACCTAGTAATGAAGAAACTCGCGATATATTCCGATTCTCAGCTAATCACCAACCAATCCTCATGGGAGTACACATCAAAATGTCCAAGGATGGCCTGATACCTTGAGAAGGTACGAAAGCAGCAAGCGACGTTCCATAAGCAGAAAATGCCCACGTAGACGCACTAGCAAGCCTAGGCTCTACCTTAGACCATCAGCTCAAGCGCTCCATCCCGGTCGAGTACTTGGAAAAGTTAAGCATAGATGAAGAACCAGTAGTCAAGGTGGCACAGATTGACACAACTCCGAGTTGGCAGGATCCCATCATCGACTACATGGTTAATGAAATGCTCCCTGCACACAGACTGGAGTCTAAGAAGCTATTGACAAATGCAACACACTATTGCATATGGAATGGCATGCTAGTTCGCAAATCCTTCTCAGGACCACTTCTTTGTTGTCTATCGCCTCCTGACGACTTGAAGATTCATAGCTTAATCCATGAGGACGTCTATGGAAACCACTCTAAAGGCCGCTTTCTAGCGTAAAAGGTTCTTAATCCAGACTAGTACTGGCTAACCATGCATTAAGATGCCAAGGAGTATGTACAAAGATGCAATAGCTGTTAGCGCTTCAAGCTTGTGCCTACACTACCTGCCAGCGAACTTCACCAGCAGACGAGCCCTTAACCATTCATGCAGTGAGAGATTGACCTGGTAAGACCAATGATGCTTGTCACTGAGGGCAGAAGCATGAAGATAATAGTAACCGACTACTTCACAAAATGGGTCGAAGCCAAACCCATGACTACAAATACCTAGACAGACATATAGCACTTCATATGGAAAAACATCATCTACCGCTTCGGCATCCCTTACTCCATCGTCACAAATAATGGTTCGCAGTTCGTGGGCAAAGACTTGGCGAAGCTCTTCAAAAGATATGGCATCAAGTAGCACATGTCCACCCCACGATATCTACAGGGCAATGGATAGGCCGAGGTGTTCAACAAGACCATTCTTGATTGCCTCAAGAAGTCTCTATCAGACAAGAAAGGCAAGTAGCCAGACGAGCTCTTTGGTGCTCTGTGGGCGTATTGTACCACTAAGAGACGAGCAACTAGTGAAACTTTTTTCTCCCTCGTGTTTGGCTCTAAGGTGATCATCCATCCAAACATCATAGTGCCTAGCATCAGCACAGTTGGACTTAGATGAGAAAGAGCGCGAGAAGGTTATTACCTATATTGCAGCCTACTAGCAACAGTTCCTTTTTAGCTACAACAAAAGGGCGAAGATTCGGCAATTCCAGCTAGGAGACTTAGTCCTGGGAAAAACCTTCATAACTGCCCACTGCAAAGGCTCCAAAAAGACGGCTCCTATTTGGGACGGTTCATACAGAATCACCTGAGTAAGCAGGAAGGGTAGCTACACTCTTACCATTATAAGCGGTAAAGAGATTGACAAGTGGTGGAATGTCTACAACCTAAGAAAGTACTGCATGTGACCTCTTACCATTCCTTGGACCCTGTTTAAGACAAATAAAGTTCAAAGACTCAAGCAGCTCGACGAATAAGACCTAGCATGCCGAAGACTATTAGTTGTTATGCTATTACTGCCTACAAGCAAAGTTAATAAATTTCTCTAAGATTGCTACACTCGTCAATCGTCTGGAAGCACAACACGACAAGAAAGTTGACCCGAAGTTTGATCTACCAAAAGAGGAAACTAACGAAAAGGATCAGCCTCTAATGGACAAAGCTAAGGAGAAGCTAGAGGTAGATCGAGTTAGAAAGCTCATGGGATCTTTCTTTATCCAACAACTGCAAGAGATGATCACAAACACAATCAATGCACAATATGAATGAAACTTGCATGATTATGTGTTCTACTCAAAGCCATACTCTAAAAGAATTGATGCCTTGAGGATGCCAAGGGTTTATCAACCACCCAAATTTATGCAATTCAATGGAAAAGGCAATCCTAAGCAACATATTGCCCATTTCAGTGAAACCTACAATAATGTTGGACAGAGGGAGACTACCTCGCCAAGCAGTTCGTGTGCTTGCTAAAATGTAATGACTTTGCCTGGTACATCGACCTTAAGACTGAGTCTATCAACAACTGACACTAACTTGAAAGGGAATTCTTCAACCTCTTCTCCAGCACTCGCCACACTGTAAGCATGCTGGAGTTGACGAGTACAAAATAGTGGAAGGATGAACCTGTCCTCGACTACATCAATAGGTTGCGTTCATTAAGTCTAGATTGCATAGATCGACTTTCTGAAATCTCTGCCATTCAGATATGTGTTTAAGGCATGCACTGAGGGTTACATTACATTCTCCAAAGCATAAAATTGAGAACATTTAAAGAATTGGCAACTCGATCCCATGATATTGAGTTGAGTATTGCCAATCATGGGAAGAAGGAGTCGATCATCGACTTTAAAAAGGATAAGGTGTTCGTCCCAAAGGTAGACAATATTGGGAAAAAGCCCGCCAAGGAAGTTTTTTCGTCTATATTACCCTCATCAAGATCCTCTGCACCCGTCAAGATCTCCTCCAAAAACAAAACGAAAGAGATGAAGAAAGGTGAGCCTTTTCGCACCCAAGACAGGTACAAAAAATCCTTAAGGGAACTAGAGCAGAAAACGTACCATTTTCCTGACTCTGACGTGGCTGCAATGCTAGATGACTTGCTGGAAAAGAAGATGATTGAGTTACCTAAATGCAAGCACCCTGAAGAGATGAATCGCATAAATGATCCTAGGTACTACAAATACCATTGTATCATAAGTCATCTTGTCGGTAAGTGCTTCATCCTCAAGGAGCTCATCATTAAGCTAGCACAACAAGGGTAGATCAAGCTTGACCTTGAAGACATGGCCACGACACACTATTATGATTGCATTTGGATCCTTTAATCTCATGCCTATCCAAGTGACGCCTGATCATTCCCATCGATGCTTAAGCTACACGGCACCTTCTATACAACCATCGCTAGGGACAAGTGGCCAAAATGCACCTACTGACGATGAAGAAGGGTGGGCGCTAGTGACCTATAAAAAAACAAGGAAGCCAAGACTACAAGCCACACGGCCAGAAGTGGAACAAGGGAGAAAGCACCACCGTTGCAACAATAGGAAGCCCAAAAAGTGCGTAAGAGTTGCTAAGCCAACATACGTACGGGAACCTATAGAGCAAGAGCTGCGCATTCCCGTCTTCTTGCATGAATACTTCCTAAATGACTTCTTCCCACAGTGCACTACTGCTGCTGGCACATGGTTGGAGTGGAGATGGAAGAGCCCTCAAAAGGCAAAGCTATCGCCATCGAGGAAGAACAAACCCTCACGACCAAAGAAAGCTTGCTGATACACTTTAGCGACGATGAAGCACTACGATTGCCCAAGGAGATGCAAAAAAGCAAAGACGAAGGCTTGAAGCTTTGGCCACAGGAATATGCCACCTATGACGCAATCAACTTCACTGGCAAAGACTTGCTACTAGGGTCAAAGCCTCATAACCTTTATTTCTTTGTCTCTAGTACATGACAGAGAACAAAAGTAACCATATGCTTGTGGATGGTGAGTTGGCCATAAACATCATGTGAAAGTCAACAATGACCACAATCTGCATCAAGGTGGATAAATTATCCCGAAGCCACCTCATAATCCAAAGTTTTAACAAAGGAAGACAAATAGCGATGGACATGATTTGAGTGGAGATGACCATTGGTGAACTCAAATCAAGCACACTATTCCATGTGATTGATGCAAAAACTTCCTACAACTTGCTCTTAGGAAAGCCATGGATCCACGAGAATGGAGTAGTGCCATCCACCCTTCATGAATGCTTAACGTTCTATCGAGAAGGAGTAAAAGTGATATAAGGCGACACCAAGCCATCCATCGAAGCTGAATCATACTTCGCGGACGCCAAGTTCTACATGGATGAAGATATGGTGCCCGAAGCTTTTCCAAAAGAAATCATATCCATAGGCAAAGCTACACCTAAGAAATAAGAGTGGCATACCGTGTCCAAGAAATAAGAAGGGTAAGGCCTGCCATCTTTAAGCAAAAAAGACAATGAGCCTGCTAAGCCCACAACACTCAAAGGGAGTGTGACGCCCTCAAAAGGACCAAACACACCAGTCTTTCGATACATCCCAATGTCGAGAAGAAAGAGTGGGCAATCCCCATTTGAAACTGGAACAAGCAAAGCCGACACACAGTTGCACAAGGACGATGTAAAGCTACTCAAGACAAATATAGTTTTACCTCTTACACAGCTAGGCAACGTTAAAGTTTCAAAACTAGCACAAGGTTTCATAAAACCACTGCCAAAGGGAGTAGAACCAAGCTCTCTTCCAACCAAGAGGACCAAAGAAGGTTTCGACCCAAACGTCTGCAAACTCATGCCAAAGGCTAGGTACGATTTCACCTGTTCTTCAAATCTTGGAAAGAAGAATGCAAACACAGTTAACGACAAAGAACGTGACCTTACCGAGACTCAAAAGAAGTTGAAAGAGCATGATTACGGAGTTGACAACAACAAAGCTGGACTTGGCCTCACACCAAATACACCCGTGAAGATTTCTAGCAAAGCGAAAAACATTAGCGCTCGACACATCAGCTTGAGCGCTGAACAAAATCAAGATGAGCCTAAACCCGTCCCTTGAATGTCAGTTTTTAATAGGCTGAATCGTTCAAAACCCAGAATTTCAATACTTAATCGCATAGGTGGTCAAGACCGAACTTCCATCTTCAAGCGGCTTAACACACCAACACACCAAAGCTCTATTTTCAAAAGGTTGTCGAAACCTAAGAAACAAAGTAACATGACTAGCTCTCTTTCACGATGGTCGGCCTTGGAAAGACTTGAAGAAACTAAGCAGCCTTCTAGAAAGTGGAAGACAATGCTAAAAGATGAAACTCGACGATCTAGCAACAAAGGATGATGTTCAAAGCTCAATTCTTTCAAGGATAAAGCGTTAAGCAACCTTGGAAGTTAACACAAAATGACAACAGAAGGAAAAGTGGCGCACCATCGTCCATATTAACCAATCTTCATGTCAATAAGCCCAAGAGGACGGCACTGAAGAAGAGGTCCAAGACGTCTTCCACATCACAATCCAAGAACACAAAGAAGACAAAATCCATAAGGAAGATGTCGTTGTTGCACCACCATATTTCGAGGATAGGGGGTAAGCCACGATTGATGATCTCAAGGAGCTCAACTTAGGCACAAGAGAGGAATCGAAGCCTATCTTCGTAAGTGCATTATTAAGTGCGGACAAGATCGAGGAGTACTACCAACAGCTAATGGAGTATAAAGACGTCTTTGCTTAGACTTACAAAGAAATGCTTGATCCTACCATTACGGTGCGTCGTCTTGCAATCAAGCCTGGAATGCGACCGATAAAGCGAACTCAAAGACGCTATCGATCTGGGCTTATCTTACATATTAAGGTCGAGATTGACAAGCTAATAGAAGCAGACTTTATTCAAGAGGTGTAATACCCTAAATGGATCTCCAACATTGTCATTGTCCTTAAGAAATCTGGACAAATACGTGTTTGTGTAGATTTTTGTGACCTCAACAATGCTTGCCCGAAAGATGACTTTCCCTTGCCAATCATCAAAATCATGGTGGACGCAACCACTAGCCACGAGGCACTATCATTCATGGATGACTCATCTGGATACAATCCAATTCGTATAGCTCCCAAAGACGAGGAACTAAAAGACTTCTGCACTCCTAAAGGTATTTACTACTACAAGGTATTGCCTTTTGGCTTGAAGAATGCTGGAGCTACATATCAACACACAATGCATAAGATATTTAACAACATGCTACACAAAAACATAGAATGTTACATAGATGATGTAATTGTCAAGACTAAAAAGAAATATGATTACTTGAAGGATTTATGAATGGTGTTCAACAAACTACAGCACTACAACCTTAAAATGAACCCTTTAAGGTATGCATTCAACGTCACTTTTGGAAAGTTCCTCGGCTTCATTATCAAGCACCGTGGCATTGAAGTAGACAAATCGAAGATCAAGGCCATCTAAAGCATGCCCGAACCAAAGAACTTACACGAGCTGAAAAGTCTGCAAGGGAGGCTAGCTTTCATCAAACGCTTCATCTCCAACCTCGTTGGACGTTGTCAACCCTTCAGTCGACTCATGAAGAAGAACGCACCTATCTTAGGAGCTCCTATGCCTGGAAAGTCGTTCATCCTATACATTGCCACACTAAAAGGTTCCATTGGAGCACTCTTGGTACAAGAAAATAAAGACCAAAAGGAAATAGCACTCTACTACCTAAGTAGAACCCTCACTGGTGCTGAGGTTAACTACTCACCGATCAAGAAGAAGGCCTTTACCCTAGTCTTTGACACCCAAAAGCTAAGACACTACAGGCATGCTTACACCATCTACTTAGTTACTAAAGCCGACCCAGTCAAGTACATTGTGTCCGAACTTATTCCGACAGTGCGACTAGTTAAATGGGTGTTACTTCTTAATCAATACGAGATCCGTCTCAACTAAAGCTATCAAGGGACAAGCATTAGCAGACTTCCTTGCCGATCATCCAATCCTAGGTAATTGGAAAATCTTAAATGACTTGCCTGAAGAAAAGGTCTTTTACATCAACACCTTCCAAACATGGACAATATTCTTCGACGAATCTGCACAAACGGACGGAACGGGGACAAGAGTAGTATTCATGTCGCCACAAAGCGAAATGCTACCCTATTCCTTCCGACTAAGCAAGCTATACTCTAACAATGTCGATAAGTACCAAACGTTGACCATTAGACTCCAAATGGCGATCTACATAGAAATCACAACACTAGAAGTGTATGGTGACTCCAAACTTGTAATCAATTAACTCTTAACTGAATATGAAGTAAGGAAATATGATCTCATCCTATACTTTCGGCTAGCAACTCAACTGCTACAAAAGTTCGAGGTCGTGATACTAGAACATGTGTCAAGAAAAGAAAATCAAATGGTGGACGCTCGCACTAACCTAGCCTCAAGTATGGCACTAGAAAAAGATGAAGCTGGGGACATACTAATTTGCCAAAGATAGGTAATCCCACTTGTTACTGAAATGCTACTAAATGACACTAACATCACCTTAGTACTTCCAATCGACACTAAAGAATGGAGACAATCGCTGATCGACTACTTGGAGCATGGAAAGCTTCCAGACAATCCTAGACACCGCTTTGAAATAAGTCGACGAGCACCTTGCTTCCTCTACTACAAAGGAACACTCTACCGATACTTTTTTGAAGGAGTCCTTCTAAGATACCTAGGTGAGGAAGAAACCAATCAAGCCATGGAACAAGCATGCTCAGGCATATGAGAATCACATTAGTCTGGGCCAAAACTACACTTTCAGCTCAAGAGAATGGGTTACTATTGGCCAAGCATGATAAAAGACTGCCTGGAACACGCCAAAATGTGCCAAGCTTACCAATTCCATGCCAACTTCACGCATCAACCACTTGAGCCTTTACACCTTACAGTTGCTTCATGGCCATTTGATGCATAGGGATTGGATGTCGTAATACCAATCACATCAAAGTCATCTGTAGGAAAAGCTTACATCCGAGCTATAACAGATTACTTCTCCAAGTGGGCTGAAGCCGTACCCCTAAGGGAAGTCAAGAAAGAAATTGTCGCCCGTTTCATCAACAAGTGTACCATCCACCGATATGTTTGCCTCGCTATATCATCACTGACAACAAAAAATAGTTCCCCAACTAACTCATAGGACTCCTACCCAAGCTACACCTTATTCTCTCGTATATGGCGAGGAAGTTGTTTTGCCACTCGAAAGTCAAATCCCTTCACTAAGGATAGCTATACAAGAAGGCTTGACTGAAGAGGAAAATGCAGAGCTGCGACTTTAAGAGTCGGAAGCACTCGACGAAATGAGGCTCGAAGCTCAACAACACTTGGAATGCTACCAAGCACGGCAATCCAAGGCATTCAACAAGAAGGTTCGTCCAAGGTCTTTCCAAACTCGAGATCTTGTCTTGGCATTACGAAGGCTTATCATCATAACTCACAAGACAAAATGAAAGTTCACATCAAAATTAGATGGACCTTACGTAATACAAGAGGTCTACATTAATAGTGCCTACTAATCATGGCAGAGGATAGCTTAAAGATCGGCCCCATCAATGGTAGATTCTTTAAGCATTACTACCCCTAAACCAAACAAGCATTGCTCCTCGCCTGCATGAGCCTAAATTGCACAGGGCATAATGCTCCTTGTTCGCACGAGCTTAAAAGGCGACACCCAATGCTCCTTATTTGCACGAGCTTGAAATGCAACACCCAAAACTCCTGGCCCGCAAGAGCATAAATTATGTACGACAAAACAGAAAAAAATCAAAATATCATCAAAATCAACGTCAAAACCATCAAAAGCAATCCATCATTCCTTTGAACTACGTCATGACTTGATCTCTCCTCAACCGATGGTATGTAGGCAACTTGAAACTTCAAAACTTCAAGTATAGTCATATCATCAACAAAAACACAAATACTTTGAAGAATAAAGAGCAAATTCAAGAATGTGAATACTTTATTTTTTTTAAAGGAAGAATTCGACTACAAAGCTATATTACAAAATGAGCAAAAAAACAAAGAAGGCTTAAAGTACAAAGAATAGAAGACACTACTTGAAAGCTATGTCCCTAAAACTACGACGACAGTCTTCATGCAAGCCTTCCAAAGTCTTCAAAGTCTCCACATTGATAAAGGACGAGGTGGGCACTTCCATGGCCACTCATTTCTCTTGCTCTAGGTGTGAAATCACCTCTTGATGCTGAGAAAGTATAGTTTCCTACTCCTAGAGAACACCTTGAAGTTGTGATGCTTCGATTTCCAACTGCACTCGCTCACACGCTAACACTTCTAGACGTGCCTAGACAGAAGCTAAAGAAGTCTTTGTGACTTGATAACTTTATGAAGCAGTTTACTGAGAAGATCGAACTTGGGCAGTTGATAAGTCTATTGTCGCAAGTTGTTGAGCTCTAACCTCTGGACTTAACTTCTTCAAGGAAATAACATGCCAGAAAGAATACTTTGTTAAGGCAGCCATAAGTTCAGCAATCTTGACTCTCAAGAGCGAGGAATCAACGTTAAGGTTGTTAATCGTAGAAACAATTTTTGACAAGTCCTCTTTCAGAAACGCAAGGTCCTATACTAGGCACTTTGAAATCCTCTTCTCAATGTGGCTCTTGATATCCATGGGCGCACTAAGGTTGATGCGATGGATAAGCTGCTTAGTGCCACTAAGGTTCGGCCTTTCAAGAAAGATCTTGGAGCTAGCTAGAAAAGGTGTTGGACGTATGATAGGCTCTTGCATTCCTTCACCTATACACAGCAAAGTTGGGCAACTTGATGAATTTGTAATAAGCTATGCACCGGGTGGGTATCCAATCTCCTCGTCCATAGGTAAACTACTTCCAAATAGCATTTCCGTAAAAGAATGAATGCCTATGTTCACCAAATCAAAAGAACAAGAGGGCCCAACCTAAAGAAGACAAAGAAAGATATCAGAAACAAAAGCTAAACAATGAAAGAATAAGAAATCATAAGAAAGAAGGAAATACATACATCTTTCTCAAGTAAAGCATAACTATCAAATTGAGAAGGCTTCAATACTTTCTTCTTCTTATGATGAAAATTGACATCATTATCATCCTGAGCACCTTTAAGTGGTAACTTGTTCAAAACTTGTTGGCACTGCCGCAAAACAAGTTCATCTTTGTGTAAGTCAACTTTGTCATCTACCTTTTTAGAAGCATCCGAACGCTAAGAAGAAAAACACATGCATTTAAGAGCTAAGGTCGCAAGTCCATCTTGCAAAAGAGCAGCGCTCGTACAATCGAAAGGTGCCAGCTGCATAAGAACCGCAGAACAATCATCTCTTGGCACATCATTGCATGAATGAGAAGAATTGGTGCCAATTGTCGTCCCCAAGTCTTCATGGTGTAACTTTGACCGCCAACCAACATAGGCACAGGTCACTGAATTACTCTTAAACTCGTCTTTGGCCAACTGCATGCACAAGTACAAGACTCTCAATGCATATAGATGGCTTGTAAGGATTCTGACTATGCATTTTCCTTCCACTTGCTTGGCACATGATGGACAAATCCAAACTACCTGCTAAAACAATGAGGACTATACAGCTGAACAATACATTGGTCTCCTTGCTGCAAAGAAACATACCCTAAGCAAAAACTTGTAAGATAATACAAGTCTGAGAAATGAAGGTGTGAATCATTTATGAAGCCTCCCCGCGCCTAGGCAACCCTTGCCAGATGATCCATTCATAAGCCTTTACAACTTCTAAACATCGCTTGCGCTTGCAAATCATCAAGGCTCTTTGCAGAAAGCATGCCAGAGTACTTTGTCGTCAAAGGCCCCTGCTTGGTTGAAGTTGACGAAGAAGGCCTTGACTTGCCTGAAGTTGACGAAGAAAAATGAGTGCCGAAATACTCACCCAACCAACTGTACACATAATGGTAGAGAAGTGTAGCAACATAATCCTCAGTGCTCGCATAGTTCGAAACAATACTCAAGCCATCATAAATATTGGCTAAGATCGGAATGGCGAGGCTAAATGATTCACTTACAACCATCTTGCAAGCCACTTTAAAGACTCCAGACAGATAAACTTGACATCATCCTTGGGGAAAACAAACTAACAAAGCCAACAAGCTAAGAAAGAGGCTAGGTAAGATTATTCTACATGCTTTGAAACTATGCCAAGTTTGTCAAACACTTTCAACGTAGTAGGAGCACAACACTCAGCTGAACCAATGGCACCTACTGGATCTAAGTCTCCCTTTGGCTTGATTGTCTTGTTGCAGCCACTTTTCTTTAAAGGCTTCTTGTACTTCATGGCACCCTAATACCAAAATCAGATCCATGAAGATATCTTCATGCCTGACTTACCTCGAAGCTCTTGGGAAAACTTGCAATACGCCCAAAACAAATAGTGGCAACTCGTAGGCAATCCTTAGCTATTGCGATGAGAAAATTCCTCCACGCTAGGAACAACCTCGTCATAAAACTTACCATGAATCGGTAAACCTCTTATCTTGTAGAGATCCCAAAGTGAAATTGACATCTCCCCTTGAGCCGTGTGAAGTGTGTTGGTCGCTGAACACCAATGCTTAAAGAATGTATGAAGGACGGAAGGATAACAATCATAACTAAACAAAAATGCATATACGGCATGATAAAGGCCTATGTTAGTAAGCACATTTTTGGATCGGCTCAAGACATCTTCAAGCCACTCCCAGTAAAACTCAGCAAAAATGGCTCCTCCAATAGTCGATAAGGTGTTATTCCAAATCATAGCTTCATTACTGATGAGATCGTTAAGAAGCTCAAATAAAGCCGGTGGATTATCACGAACATGGTGCGAAGGATTCAAGATAAGAATTCTCGATGTACACGCCTTCTTCTTCATATTTGG
This sequence comes from Pyrus x bretschneideri, assembly GCF_019419815.1. Taxonomy (NCBI): domain Eukaryota; kingdom Viridiplantae; phylum Streptophyta; class Magnoliopsida; order Rosales; family Rosaceae; genus Pyrus; species Pyrus x bretschneideri. Next base: position 125,243 of record NW_025999510.1, read on the forward strand.
TCAACCAAAATTTGTCATCTCCTAAGACATTTTAGAAAACCATGACTTGATATGCATTGAGTTGTCATTCGCATGAAGAACAAGCGCCTTAGGGCCACTCAACAGAGCACAAAGCTTCAACGTCGTTCCCCTATTTTGTGAATCGCTTCCTTCGCAAGAATGGTGATGGTATTGCTCTTAAAGCACTTAAAAAATACCATGGCTTCAACAAAACAAACCAGGCAACATAAGCATAAGAGTAGGGCAGCAAGAAAAAAAACGTTGCTTCACTAAAGCAAAAGACATGCAAGACAAACCTCAAGAGCGTTGAAGGATGATGATGACAAAGTCACAACTACAAAAAGAAACAAGCCACAAAGCTTGAACAGCACGGCAAAAAAGGTGGCTATAAGATGGTCCATCAAAGCACTCTACAGTAGCAAAGAAAACCGAAATGCTATGTAATCGCACTACGTAACCCCATAGTAATTACACAAGCAGTTTCTTGCACTACACGACAACGTCACCACCGAGGGAAACTGTGCCCAAAAGGCATTACACAGCATAACCTCGCTGTAGTCTTTTGCATAGCACCACGCGATAAAAAGTGAAGCATTGCAACAAGCACCAAGCAGCAAACGGCATGGCTCTAAGCAGCAAAACCCACGGCACTAAGCAGCAGTAAGCATATGGCAAGCACAGAGGTAGTGCAGGGCAAGGGTGGTATGTGACAAAACACACACCCATTTGTCCTATAAATAAGGGTCAATTGCTTCCTTATGCTATAAGGGAAATACATACCAAATAGCAAAAGGAAAATCAAAAGAACGAAGCACATGCCAGCTACAAGAAGGAAGCAAATTCCAAGCAAAAAAGGCAATGCTTATGCATGGCAATAAAGGGAAAAAAATGTTGTTTTTTTTATTTTTTATTTTTTATTTTTTTGCAACAAAAATCAGCTTAAAAAACAAAAGAAAAAAAAAAAAAAAAAAAAAAAAAAGGCTTCAAATTTCCAAAAACATCAGAGGAAAGTACCTCTCATTGCCAAAATACAAAAGGAAATCCCTCCAAGGCAAGGACAAGTATTCAAGTTTCCCAAATCAATCGGGAATGGCCCAAAAAAAAAAATGAAAGGGAAAGGAAACAAAAATGCAAATCTTACTTACCCAAGGACAAACATTAAAGCTTTCCAAAACCTTGAAGGAAATCACCAAAGTTTTCCAAAACCTTGAAGGAAATCACCCTCATTACCAAAATTGAAGGAGGCTCCTACTTAAGGAAGGAAAAAGCACTTTTCACACACCCACAAGGAAAAAATCCAAGCTTAAAATACACCAAATGTATTTTGTCAAAAAATTATGGAAAATCAATATGCACATTAAGTATGTGTCGATTTATCCATTTTCAAAAATGTTCATTCAAGATCAAGCCCCTATGCCTCAACGGCCCTTGAAGAAATGTTTCGTTGGCCCTTGAAAAAGCAACCTAATTCAAGATCAAGTTTTGACAACCCTTGAGTTAGAACATTCACATTGCATGCCTTCAAAACTCGTTTCCTACATGTGATAAGTACATGCCTACAACGCGCTTTTAAGTGGGGGCATTTTTAGACTTGTAAATTTCGTTGCTTGCAAATGATGCATCACAAAGCTCCATGTGGCATATGACTCGTCACAAATGGACAAGTCATCAGTGACATATGGCACGAATCAAGCAAAGGAAGCTCAAAAGCATACCTAAAATGCGGCAAAGGGGAAGAAATCTCCTTAAAATCGGCAAGGGGCCCAAATTGCTCCTAAAATCGGAATGAAACCTAAAGCATCTTCACAAAACAAACAAGAATTGAAGATTGCTCGCAAAATAGGCAAGAAAGCCCTAATTTCGGCCAAGCAAGGGAAAGTGGCTGAAATTAAGACATAAAACATGCCTAAATTCTCCCATGGACAAATCAAGACACAAATCAAAGCCAAACTCATCCAAAGGCAAGCTTTGAGAAGTCTATAAATACAAGGTCCTCAAACAAGCATCAAGGTCGACAATTTCTACATGGAAGGGTCGAAATTCTCACAAAATGAGAACCTCTGCCAAATCTTTGAAGACTAATACACTGCCAAAGCTCTCTTCAAAGAATGTACAACCAAAACCGAAGCTTTCTTTCGACCACAGCCTAAGCATTCCCTTAAAGAATCAACAAGCACTTGTGTCGATTTCTTCAGGACTTTGTTGCAAGCTTAAAACTTGTAACGACGTTCAATTCAAGATCAAGTCTCCAAGACCCTTGAATCAACAAAATCCCACATCAACATCACCTTTGATGTAGGTCATACACAAACCTAGAGGTGAAGACTTTCCATGAATTGTTACAAGCTCAAAACTTAAAGCAATTGTTCAAGTTCATCCTAGATCAAGTCATCGCGACCATTGGATCAAAAACCTATGCAACTACATTAAATTTGAAGACTGAATCAGAGGAAAATTTTCAACAGAGATTGTAACCCTACAATTTCATCAATACAAATCTACTTTGTACACGTGTTCTCGTTTCATTGGTTACAAATTTTTTGTGTTTACAGCCTATGCCTTTATTACTAAGCGGGGTTGGTATGCTAAACCGTATTGGCCAAGTTCCAATGCCCACTTCATCACTTATTGAGAAACATCTGGACTATGCAAAACTAATCGCAGTGGGTACTAGGTCAAGATGATAACCAGATGCCCCTGAAAGTAAGGTCTGAGCTTCCAAGTTGCAACAACTAGTGACAAAATTAGCTTTTCAATCTTTGGGTATCTGGGTTTCACATTGAGGAAAGCTTTGGATGTATTGAATACAGGCAGTTGGGCCCCTAGCTCTTCTCGTATGAGGTAGAGCTCACTTCTACCTATGATATGCTAGAAAGATATACAGGTTCTCCGTTGCTTCCGGCTTTGATAGTAGTGGAGGTAACGTCAGGTACTGCTTCAGGTCCTGAAATGCTTTCTCTTACATATCATCCCATTTGTTTATCTGCATCCTTTTGATTACCTTAAAGAAAGGCTTGCATCGATCGGTGGATCGCGAGAGGAAACAATAGACTGTAGCTGCTTGTCCTGTAAGACTTTGGATCTCCTTTAGAGTTGTGGGAGACTTCATGTCCAGGATTACTCTGATTTTCCTTAGATTAGCTTCAATTCCTCGCTGGGTTACAAGGTACCCCAAAAATCGGCCTGAAGAGACGCCGAAAATGCACTTGGTTAGGTTAAGCTTCATTTTGTACCCTCGGATGATGTCAAAAGTCTTTGCCAAGTTGCCGATGTGGTCTAACCATTACTTGCCTTTCACCATGATATCGTTGACATAGACCTCCATGGTTACTCCGATTTGCTTCTTGAACATTGTGTTTACGAGTCATTAGTAGGTTGCTCCTACGTTCATGAGGCCAAAGGGTATGACCCTGTAACAGTATGTGCCTCGCTTGCTCATAAATGCGGTTTTCTCCTTTTCAGGCTCGTACAAGGCAATCTGATTGTAGCCTGAATATGTGTCCAAGAAGCTGAGCGGCTGGTTCCCGGATGTTGGTGTAATCCACGCATACTCTCCGTTTGCCCTTCTTTTTTTTCATCACCAACATGACATTGCCTAGCTATACTGAGTGATCCACTTCCTCAAAGAATTTGGCCTCCAGTAACTTGTTGATCTCTGTCTCAATAATTGTTATTGGCTCGGGTGAGAAATGTCACATTTTCTGGATTATACATTTAGCAGTAGGGTCGATATGCAGCTTATGATAATCTATCGCTAGATCAATACCAGCATGTTAGAGGGTGACCATGTGAGAATGTCACGATTTTCCCTAAGGAAAACCATGAGTTCTTCCTTCTCTGTCAGGCTCAAACATGAACCAATCCTAGCTGTCTTCTATGGCTGGTAGGGGTAAAAAATGAAGTGTTCGGTGTCCTCTTCAGGTTTCCATCCTGGCATTGTCGACCATGAAGCCTTCTTCCTAACCCGCTTGCTGTGATTGCTGTTTAGCGAAAGTAGAATCGTCTTTCTCCACTTCAATTTCTACTGCTAGGGCGAAAGAATTCTTTTTTGACTCCTTGAGAACTTGTATAATGTATCGCTGAGACATGTCCTGGTTGCCTTTGATCTCTCTGATTACTCTTCCGGGGATGCAAAATCGAATCTTCTGATGCTTGATCGAGGTCACAGCTCCAATCCTCACTAGCCAAGGTTGGCCTAATATCCCGTTATAGGGAGATGCATCGCTAACAATCAAGAAGGTTTGCGATGAGACAACTGGAAGGCTGGTTACGTCGAGCGTGATTATGCCAATGATAGTTGAGGTAAGTCCATTGAATCCGGTCAAGACCTCTACTTTATGTTTAATCGTGCTTTCTAAGCCCATCTTCTAGATAACTGATAGTTGTAAGATATTAACTGAGCTACCATTGTCCACCATAATTCTTTCAATGATGGCGTAGACCAATTGAGCATAAATCACCAAGGTGTCATCGTGGGGAAAGTTTACTTCCTCAGTCCTGCTCGGTGAAGTCGACGATTGGTCCAGGTATAGCATTTATTGCTCGAACCTAAAAGATCAATCTCGTTAGCTAGATTTTCCTTTTCTTGGAACTATTGGTGGCCCCTAGATGCTCGGATTCAACAACGATGCCGTTGATTCGGACAGTCTTAGCTGGGGGTTCGGCATCGGCGTTTGCTTTTCGCCTTGGTTGGGCGGCTGGTTTATAAACATACTGGTCGCACTTACCTTCCTTCACAAGCTTTTCAAGGTACTTCATGCATGTGATACAGTCGTTAGTTGCGTGCCTCAGACCTCTTTGGAATGTGCAGTACTTCGTTTGGTCCATCTTCGAGGTGTCTCTCCTCATGGGTTACGGCATCTTGAACCACGGCTTTTCCTTAAGGTCATGAAAGATCTGGTTGATCAGTCCATGTGTCTGCTTTCTGGCTTGTTTTTGTCATTGAGCGATTTATCGCCTACTTTCTTTTGAGTTGGCTCAGCGTCTTTGCGTGACTACTCAAGCAGCTTCTAGGAACGCTTGGCTTCATCCCAAAGGGAATGCTTTTCTGCAAAAGCATAAGAATCTTCCAGGGTCAAGTTTTGGCCCATAATCAACACTCCGAAAAATGGGTGATCTGCTGGGAGCCCCTTTTGGAAGGCTGAGCTTGCAATGCTATCATCGCATCCGATAAATTTTGCCTTCCCCACTTTAAACCTCTTGAGATACATACAGAGCGACTTATTCGGTTCCTTCTTCATGTTGAAAAGGTGGTCAGACTTCTTCTTGATCACGCAGTAAAACGAATATTCCTTAGTGAAAACCACAGAAATTTGTTGAAGTTCCAGATTAACCATGGGGGCGGGGTATGGAACCAATCTTAGGCCTTACCTTGGAGCATTATGGCAAAGATCTTATACATAGAAGCATCATTGTTGTCGTATAAGGTTATGGCGCTTTGGTAGTGCATCAGGTGCTTGTCAGGATTTTCATCTCCTTTGAACAAAGGGAAATGTGGCGGGCTAAACCTCTGTGGTGGCTATGTCTGCTCAATCTCGTTTATAAACGGTGACCTAATCATGTTGGCCATATCTCTCTGAAGGGCATCGTCAGTAATCTCAATGCGCTGGAATCCACGCAGCTGCTCTACTACGAAACTTTGTACTTCCTCTTCAATTTGCACCGGGTAGGGTAGTGGAACGTTCAACTTCCCTCGATGTTGACATGATGGTCCATGTTGCTCTTCGATATGTCATGCTCGTTTGTGTTATGGTCGCGGTGTACATGGTTTATTTTGCGATGCCCGCCATCACGTTTGGTAGGGGCTACCAATGGAACGTGAGCTAGACTGCTCTCATGCATTCCTCGGTTTGTTCCGGCATGTGGCTGCCTACTCTGGTGCCTTACAAGAGGATGAACTTATAGGCCTAGCCTCGTGTGGATGCTTCGCCTAGAATGTCGTGACTGCTTATCGGAGTGTAGACCCAACCTGGAATGCACACTAACTCGTGAGTCAATTTGAGAATGAACACTTCTCTGCACAACTAAAGTGGGAGAAGACGTTTTCCCAAGGGCCAAACGAGAGTGCACACTACATAAACACATGGTTTATGGCCGGCTAAGTAGCTTTTTGCTGGGACGTCCCTAGAATAAACCACGTTTTTCCACCCTTGTCCTACTTCGGAACACCTCGCCTAGGGCACGCTGCGTCTCGATGGGCTTAATGAGCTGGTTCACCAAAATGGTCTGTTGCGCGAGGGCGTTTATGAAATTGGAGACCAACTAAGGTAGGTGGTGCTCACTGTCTAGATTGGAAGAGTCTGGATAATAGGCGTCTCCATGTATGGTGGAAGTATAATGGACTGCAGGTACAAAGCTTGGGCCTAAAGCAGGCATTCCTGCAAAAAAATGGTGTGAAAATAACCCTAGATTGATCGTAGGATCGGTGGTCAAAATCTGGATCGTCGGAGGTGGCCTTAGATTAGATTGGGCCGCAGACCGGGTCGTCGGAGCGGGTTGCAGGACTGGCCAACCCGGTTGGGTGGTTGGAGCATATGCGAGGCACGCTGGGGTAGTGCGTGGGCTTGCTGAAACTAGGCCACGACTTACTCCTCATGAGCTTAGGCTCGGCTTGTAGTGGGTAGGGCTCGGCTTGCAGTGAGCTGGGCCTGGGCCGCCTACCTGTGGGCTGTTCCTACTGACTGGGCCAACTCTCTTAAGCTCCCCTGGGCCTGCTGTGCAGCCAGGCTTACTATTGATGTGGCAGCTGCCAACCTCTGGCTGCCTGCCCATGGTCCAAGAAGTAGACATGGGCCTCCTGCCCAGGGTTTTGAAGGCTATGGCGCTACAAGCGCAGTGATGCTTGAATGAAAAATTTGTCCTAACTAAGAACATATGAGAATATTTGAACACATAAGCAAACTAATAACACTTTAAAGTAGGCATGCACTGAAAAACAATTCCAAAAACCCATTACTTTCAAAGCCTAGTGAATGGTGAACAAAAATACTCTTTAACAAATTAAAGAGAAAGAGAGTTTGAGTTTCATTACCCTTGAAACTCATCTTTGTTTACACAGGGATTCACCCAAGTGGAGGGCCTTCAAGTCACCTCATTTACTTCTTGGATGGTTCTTCTTTGCTTCTCCTTTGCTCCTTGAGGATTTGAGGAAATGAACTCCAAGAACACCAAAAGTTTGGTGTCTCTAAATCTCCACACCAAGGATGAGGTGTTAAGATGAAATGGATGACTTAGAGGAAGGAAGATTGTTAGCTCTTTTTCTCTAAGTGTGGCCGGCCTCTTTGGAAGACAAAAGGAGAAAGAGTTTTGCTCTTTTGCCTCAAAGAAAACCCTTGAATTTGTAAAGCTATGAAGTTCCTGTTGTTTTAGTTGTCATACAGCTTAAAAATAATAGGCCTTGTGGACCAAAATCCTTTTGGGCCCCGAGACTCGAAACTAACTTAAAAGTCTAATACAAACCTTTCGTATAATTAATTAACTTATTAATCAATCTTGACCATTCTCAATTAAACCATTTAATTGCTTATCCATCCATCAAATTTATATTTCTTCATTTTCATCCTTACTCGGTGTACAATCCATTAGGTTCCTATTAGCGAGGCAGTGGGTGATTGTTACTCTTAACGATCGCTTGTGAATTGAAACTACATTTCAAATCTCCCTTTTGATGAAGATTAGTGTTTGCTAATCTTCAGGGCTTCCACAAACCATGAGTGACACCTAACAGTATGTCGTAGCTACCCAAGCTAAGTAGAAGTGGTTGGAGAACCTATCCAGTTACAATTACAATGCAATACGGTCCTTCTCTAATACAATACTATTAATCACATTGTTTAAGTGATAGTCTGTTTCATGTCTACTATCCAATACGATTTGGAACAAACTTCCTAAGTCATATTCGTATGCTTTAGCCAAAGACTCCCTTCACCATGGAAGGTTAGAGATCCCTTGTTGTGCATGCATATGCCTACATGACTAGATAGCTTGACCCCAACAATGTCATGGACACTCTCGATGGGATGCCTTTGACATGATCAAAGATCAAGGACCTAACCATTAGACATCTATGATGCCTCAAGTCAAATGACTACTTTGCATATTGCAACTTACGAGCTCTTACATGACATGCATGTTCGAACTCTCTTTTGATCATAGTTCAGTGTACTCGATTACCATGTCGAGCACCTATGTTTTTGTCTCAGCGTCCAACACTAAATGACTTGAGACTAGTCATACTCACACTTGAATTAACATAACACATACTAACCTCATCGGATTATTAATGCCCAATTGACAATCATATGACTAGGAACATTTTAGGAATGAACATAAGAGAAAGGTCTTATTAATCTAACTTACTTAGATCACTTCTCTCTTAGATTAAATACATTCCTTGGATTCCCTTATTGCTTAAACACATAATACAATAAATAGTGATTAACAATAAGCTTTGCCCTTCATTAAACATATAATAGTTTAACACAATAAGTATTCCAAAAGCTATTACATCAAATGAGTGGCTTTGTGGGCATACTTCCAACAATGCTAGCATTTAGGCCGTGGCCTAGCGGCCTTGCTATGGCTACTGGGTCGCAGAGATGGCAATGGCTCGTGGGGCTATGTCCTCATCTCCGCTCTCCGGTCCAAATCCTTGTATGTACGGGCCCTGTTTGTCCTAGTTTCCGAATTTTCTACCATTGTATCCTTTCTCTAGGGATTGATCAAGAAACTTTTCTAGGAAAAATTAATTGATACAATGTCTAAGAAATTCAATGTAACAGAAAATTCAAGAAACCAAATGCAAGAGGCATCTTTGAGTATTTGAATCAGCTCTAAATGAAAGCGCCGATTTGTTGATGCAAATTTCCTCCATCTCTAGTTTTGACGAAAATGCACCTGCAAAACAATCAACACCTTTGATCAAGGGCCTAAGCCTCACACGCCCACGAGGTGGAAGGGTTAGGCCAATGGATCTCCGATGCCTAAGTTAGTTTCTCTGAGAAGAGTAAAGTGTTTAGGGCTTTTTAGGGTAGCAGAAGCCTACCAAAATTTGGTAGAATAGGGGTTATATATAGGGGAGTGGCTGGCCATGGTGTTAGGGTTTTACCTTACATATGGCGGCATCCTATTGGCCAAGGTTTTATGGAGAAATATTCTCAAGATATTAAATAGGAAATAATATCTTGAGATAATGGAGTAATAATCCCTAACTGATTTAAATAGGGATTACTTACTTGAATGGAGCCAATATTCAATTGGGAATGTATTAAAGATAGGATTTGAGTAATTAATCCTTATTTTTAATGCTTTAACTTTTCCTTGCCAAGGACAAGTGAGTTGTGGGTAGTCGTATTCAGCTGTGAGGACCTTCAGGGGTGTGAGTTGCGCATGGGAGTATCTGAGAAGCCTGTCCATTTAATGAGGACAATCTTGTCTTTCTTAGACAAAAATCCACGTGTCGCCTCCAAAATATTTGGGATTATTTTAGGCTCCACAGTGCAGACTCTACTTTTTATTCAAGGAATCAACACACATCTACAAACATTATTTGGAACCCGACTGCCAACCGTGATTGGAGGGCCTTACGCATTCATGGTCTTCATGATTCAAGGTTGATGAAGATTGAGGACAATCATGTGGTAAGTTCAATTTTTATCTCACTTATGTATTTATTTGGCTTTGTGCAGCTTGAAATATGTTATTTTGTTGACGATTGATAGAAACCAAGCTGAGTCCATTCTTTCCCTTGCACGAATGCACGAATAAATGTTTTAGATTTTAATCATCATGACTGCTGTTGAAATTTTTGAGTAGAAATATCATTCTAGTTCATTGGCTCACATTGGTCACCATCAAAAGATTCCCTCGCTTCATACGATTTTGTCCTTATTACAAATTGATTGGAGATGGACTATGGATAACAAACTTGAGCTCAACCTTGATTTTGGCTTTGGAGTGTGATATATATTTAATATACAATTAATTATCAAAAGATGGGCGTTGGGCTTAGGCTCGGGCTCCAATAATTAAATTCAATATTTAATTTAATTAGTTTAATTAATTTCGGATTTAATTAAATTTTTTATTTTTTAATAGACTCATCTTTTCAAATAAAGTCTGAGAGCGTCTGAAAAAGTCTGAGAAAAAGATTGAGCAACACACCCTTTGTGTTGGATGGTTGCCTCCCAAAAACATGTTTGTTGCGAACAGAGATATGATTCATATAAATACATGCATCTGTATATCATTTAACCCACTGAAAATCATTAATCCATACATACAAAACATATTAAGAGTACCACAAAGATATTCGCTAGAAATCTAGTTTTCCAGTGCTGGAATCTCAGCTTAGATCGTTGAATCTTGGTGAAGTAGACATCCATCAAACTATAAGCATAGAGTAGGGATAAAATTATGTTTCAAGAACATTGGGGTTTGCAAGCCTCAGTCTTCAGTTTCTCTGATTAATATTAATTTCATTTTATTTATACTCTGCCTAAATATTTATTTGCATTTATTATTTATTAGCAATAAATTTATCATTGATTGTTAATATTTATCCAACGAGCCCTGAACTAATGCATGAATAAATGTTATAGATTTTAATCATCGTGACTGCAAGCATCTGCTTCTGTATAGATGATTTATTTATGAATTTCATAGAGTTAGTATGTAAATCTTTGCCAAAATTTCATTCAGCTACCAATTACTTAGTTTGCATTGCTTCATAATATTGTAGACGAAAGTTTCTCAAACCGCTTTAACAATCTACCTTACTACTAATCTGGTGGTTTCTGAAATATGTCGGCAATATGCTAATTAGTATCTTTTGTTCTCTCCCTTCCATCTCTAAGAAACTTGAGTTATTTTCAAAATGTAAAATGAATATACATTCCCTCATATTCCAACGGGCAACGAGAGAATAATCTTTCTTACAGGAAAAGAATAGATACTATGTTAGGAAGGTGCAAAGTTGGAGTATTTGCCAGACAAAATTGTGGGCATTCTTTTTTTATTTTCTGAGGGAGAATTCTTACCACTTCTTTATAATTCATAGAAAATTGTCGCTTATTTATTTTATGGAAATTATTTTTAAAGCCGAGTAAAGAAGTGTGGGAGACAAAACCCATTGAGTGTGAAAATTTTAAACATTGAACAAGCACAAGAGGAAAGATTTAGACTTCAAAAACTCAAACGGTTGCAAAATGTCATCTGTTGAAGTCTCACTAAATTGGGCATTGTCTTGAGGAACATGAGTTGGTTGCTCATCATCCACAATGTCATTCATTGAATTGGCATTGTTGGTGTTGAGGAACTGCAAGCAATTGGGTGTTTATCTTCATGTTCATTTAGAAGGTAAGTTGAGACATATAATGGAATCTTGTCCAATTTTGTAGAAAGACTTTCACATACTCAGCTAGCTAGGCACATCATCATTGTCTATAATCTTTATCATATTATGCAGCCCCTAAGTTAATGATCCATTAAGAATGTACTAAGATTCTATAGTCACAAATTGAATCATCTCCCGAAGGCAAAAGGAAAAAAAAAAATTAATTCGCACATATACATAACCTGCAAATATATTAAAATTAGGAAAAAAAATTTGAATGATTTTTTTCAGATCCCTGCATAAAGACTATATAACCTCTTCTAATACTTTTGAGTATAGAATAGATTGGGCAAACTTGTTGTGGTGTGTGAATTAAGATTACGACATTTAGAATCATTGAGCGATAATATGCAAACATGGTATAATAGGAATATATACCTATGCAAAGAGGAAAGAGTGTTTGATCTTACCATGGGTGAGTGTCAACGATACCTCAGATGATGAGAGTCAGAGAAATAAGAAGAGATGTCATATAGTTGATCTTACCAGCCCACAACCCACCACACCGCCAACACCCCCCACACCCACACCCACACCATATAGCTGTTTTATAAACCTACTTGACAACTAAATTTGAGGATGAAATTTGTAATGAAGGTTGAATAGGTTAAACCTACTTGACAACTAAATTTGAGGATGAAATTTGTAATGAAGGTTGAATAGGTTAAATACATAGAACATTTAAGGAAAAACCTTTGGTCGACATCAGTAAGCCAGTTGAGGCAAAATTTTCAACAACTCAGAATAAGTATGAAGGTAGTTTAAAGGTTACAGACAAGAATGAAAACAAAAAAGTAATAGAGATTAATTCCTCAAAAAAGTAATAGAGATTAGTTCCTAAAAATATAATAAGATTTTTGAAGTGTTCTCCAATAACAGTTCCATTTTTTTAAAGTACAATGACAGTTCTATTTTAATTCAATTAAATAAAGATACGACACGTTAAATAGTTGGCATTTTATGTAATAGTTTAGAAAATAAGAGTCCTTTTAATAACTTATACTGCTTCTTATTTAATGAGGCAGTTCAATATATAACTCAAAACATATAAATGTTTGAGGATAGTACTTCTTAGTATTATTTGTGGTCTAGGACGCTTCTTTTTTGTTCGACTGAGTTAAAATTTCCGACAAGATTTTTATCAAGACACATTGTATGTACCATATCTTTAATAATGTACGTATTTATTCATAATCAATGAATATCGTACATTCTTTCAAAAAAAAAACAAAATACACATAAATGTTTAGTCTGAAAATGAGAAGAATCAGGCGCCAATATCTACAGACCTATAAAAATATACAAGCTGTTCACAAGCTTTTTGAGTCAAATATTCAGTCCAAACTAAACTCATTTTACTTACAGATCAAGTTTGAACGAGTCGACCTCAAACCGTTCGAGCGGATTTACAGCCCTGCACCTTAAAACAATTGAAGATGAGTACTGGGTGTAAACAGAACAACCTTATTTACAAATTACAAACTTTGACTCTGCCCGACAAGATTTTTATCAAGACACATTGTATGTACCATATCTTTAATAATGTACATATTTATTCATAATCAATGAATATCGTACATTCTTTCAAAAAAAAAACAAAATACACATAAATGTTTAGTCTGAAAATGAGAAGAATCAGGCGCCAATATCTACAGACCTATAAAAATATACAAGCTGTTCACAAGCTTTTTGAGTCAAATATTCAGTCCAAACTAAACTCATTTTACTTACAGATCAAGTTTGAACGAGTCGACCTCAAACCGTTCGAGCGGATTTACAGCCCTGCACCTTAAAACAATTGAAGATGAGTACTGGGTGTAAACAGAACAACCTTATTTACAAATTACAAACTTTGACTCTGCCACATCAATTTCTTTTTACATCTTGTGGGAAAATTTTGAAATTTAATTATAAACATAACAATTGGACAATTCATATCAATATTCAATTCACTTTTTTTTTCTCTAACAAACGATCTAATACTAAGGGGTTGGGGAAGTAGGATAAGCCTCACAATGGCCAGTAATAATGTGGTTCAAATTCGTCTTTGATGAAAATCAAACCTAGCACCTCTCACTTACCAATGAAGAGTAATACCAGTTAGACCATAGTGCTAAGTGGCCATCTAAATCACTTTAGTATCAAAAAAAATTTTGTTACCACCCAAAATAGTTGTTGGGTATATTTCTTTAAGGACCATTCTTGGCAACCCTGTGTAAAGGACTTCGAATAGTATTTGTTGTGAGTTAATATATTAGTTAAGGTGTAAATAGTATAGTCCCACATTGACGAAGTGTATATGCAATATCAATTATAACTCCTATATACACTTCACTTTGGAGATTAATGAATATATAAGAAATCCCCAAATATTGTCATATATATTTTTGGTATTTACCATGTTTAGTTTGACATGGCATCAGAGCAATTTGCTCTTGGTGACCTATGTGCTTTAATTTTGTGCCCACCTTTGTTGTGATTTCCTTCGCCGAAAAATAAAGTGAATAGTGTTACGATATAGTACAGCGAACAATACCTGCTACAATGTGTGAACAGTGATTTACTACAGTGTCCATGAACAGTGATCTTCTACAGTGTTCTGGTAAATTGTTTTCATTCCACTGCGTATCTTTTGTGCCTTTATTGTTCGTGATTTAGTTCAATGGCTCAAAATAATCATAGTGTTGTTATGCATCTTGGTGGAACAAATATATGGATAATTGACACTAGGGCCACTAATCATGTGACTAGTGACCCTAGAGTGTTTGATGAGTTATGTGACTATGTTCGTGATCCGTATATTACTAGTGCAAATGGAGCACCTTCCCCTGTGAAGGGTAACGGCACTATCTCTCTTACTCTGACCTTATCACTGGTCCATGCTTTACTTGTTCCTAATGTTAAGTGCAATCTTTTGTTGGTAGGAAAACTACTTGATACCTTATATTGTTCTGCTCAGTTCTACCCTACGTATTGTTATTTTCAAGACATTCAAACTCAGAAAATAATTGGTCATGGTAAAAGAATAAAGGGTTTGTACATCTTGACTATGGAGGATACTATTGTTTTGGGTTCAAATAATCATCAAGTTTTAAGTGCTAAAGTTGATGACAGACATCAAATTTGGTTGTGGCATCAACGATTGGGACATCCATCATTCTCAGTTATATGAAGCATCTATTTCCTTCTTTGTTTCGCACTTGTAGTGATTCAAAGTTCAAGTGTGAAACATGTGTCATGGCTAAGAGTCATCGTGCTTCCTTTCCCATAAGTGATTCTAAAGCTACTTTGCCATTTGATTTAATACATTATGATGTGTGGGGTTCGGCGAAGGTTACTTCCAATGGATTCCGTTGGTGTGTTATTTTTATTGATGATTGTACTCGATTAACTTGGGTGTTCTTGATGAAGAATAAGAGTGATGTTCCTTTGCTTCTTCAAGAAATTTGCGCAATGGTCTCTACTCAGTTTCAGACCAAAGTTAAGGTCTTCCAGTCTGATAATGGAGAAGAATATGTGAATCACACTTTGACATGTTTTTTTCGTGATCAGGGTATTATTCACCAGACGACTACTCCATTTACACCCCAACAAAATGGTGTGTCCGAATGGAAGAATCATCAAATAATGGAGGTTGCTCGCTCCTTGATGTTGGATAAATGTGTTCCTAATTATTTGTGAGGTCATGTTGTTTTGGTTGCTGTGTATTTGATAAATTGTGTTCCAAGTAGGGTTCTTGATTTTCAGACATCACTTGATGTGCTACAAAAACATGTTTCTCTTGTTTCTGTATCAAAACTTCCTCCGAAGGTGTTTAGTGTATTGCGTATGTACATGTATACTCTCATCAACGGAGTAAACTTGATGCATGTGCTCTCCGATATGTCTTTATTGGGTATGCTAACAATCAGAAAGGCTATAAGTGTTATCATCCTCCGACTCATAAAAACTGATATTGCCATGGATGTCACCTTCCATGAGGAAGCTTCGTATTTTGTGAAGCCCTTTTCCGACTCTCCACTTCAGGAGGAAAGGGGGAGTAAAATGTAGATTCGAAGAGATGGTATGGATGATGTGTTACAGGCAAAGTTAGGGACATAACCTATTATGTTGCGTGATACTGATCAGTTGGCTATAGATAGTGATCGATCAACTGTCATTCCCGAAACTATTTCTATTGACGACAGATAAGATGTGCCCAACAAGTTGCCTGTTAGTGTGTCTGACGAATTACCTTCTCATGATCGATTGCCTGCTGCTGGTATGTCTAACGAGTTGCCTCATGATGGTTCATCCAGTGATGATTCTTCTAAAAGTTTGGTATAAGATGGTGACATACATGAGGTAAATCTTGATGATTCTTCTACTTATCAGTTTCCTCGACGAGCTAATCATGGAAAACCTAAAGTATAATATGAGCCTAATATGCATATGCCAAAGCCAAATATCCTATTGTTCTCATCGTTTGTCCAAAACATATGCATCTTACATATGTTAGCTATCTAGTGTATCAATTCCAACAAAATTGCACGATGCTTTGTTTGACCCTAAGTGGGTTAATGCCATGACAATTGAGATGGAAGCTTTGGAAAAGAATTCCACTTGGGATTTGGTTCCTTTACCAAACGAGAATAAAGTTGTTGGATGTAAATGGGTGTTCACTATTAAGCACAAAGAAAATGGTTCTATTGATCGGTATAAACCCAGATTAGTTGCTAAGGGTTATACTCAAACCTATGGGGTGGACTATTAGGAGATTTTTTCTCCTATTGCCAAACTTAATACTTTGCATGTTCTTTAGTCCTTAGTAGCAAACCAGGATTGGCCTCTGTTGCAGTTTGATGTTAAGAATGCTTTCCTTTATGGTGATCTCAAAGAGGAAGTTTATATGGATCTCCCACCTAGTATCAAAACATCTCTTGGAAAAGGTGTTGTATGTAGGTTGCGAAAGGCTTTGTATGGTTTGAAACATTCTCCTAGAGCGTGGTTTGGGAGGTTTACAAGTTCAATGAAGAAGTTTGAGTATGTCCAGAGTCATTCAGATCATACTTTGTTTCTCAAACGACAAAATGGTAAGCTAACTGCATTGATTATTTATATTGATGACATGATAGTGACTGGTGATGATCAAAAGGAGATACAACGCCTTCAAAAGTACCTAGCTATTGAATTTGAGATGAAAGAATTAGGTGAATTGAAGTATTTTCTTGGAATCGAGGTTGCACGATCTAATCATGGTATTTTTCTATCTCAACGGAAGTATGTTCTTGATTTGTTAGCTGAAACATGTATGTTAGATTGCAAACTTGTTGATACTTCGATTGAGCAGAATTATCGTTTAGGCTTATTTTTGGATCAAGTTCCTACTCATAAGGCACAGTCTCAAGGGCTTATGGGGAGATTAATTTATTTTTCTCACATGCGCCCTGACATTGCTTATGTAGTTAATGTGGTAAGTCAGTTTATGCACCCACCTAGTAAAGCACATATGGATGCAGTAATCTCTATTTTGAGGTTCTTGAAGATGGCTCCTGGCAAAGGCTTGGTTTTCTCCAAGAATGGTCATTTGAATGTCCAAGGGTATACAGATGCAGATTGGGCAGGTTCTATCACTGATCGGCGATCTACATCTGGATACTTTACATTTGTGGGTGGTAATCTAGTTACTTGGAGAAGCAAGAAATAAAAAGTGGTGGCTAGGTCAAGTGCTGAAGCTGAGTTTTGTGGTATGTCTCATGGTGTATGTGAGTTGTTGCAGTTGAAAAAATTGTTGAGAGATCTTGGATTTAAACCCAAGGGTGCTATAAAACTTTGTTATGATAACAAGACTACTATTGAGATTGCTCATAATCCAGTGTAACATGATCGAACAAAACATGTGGAGATTGATCGACATTTCATCAATGAAAAATTGGATGCTGGAATTATTATGTTTCCATTTGTGGGATCTGCATATCAACTCGTTGATGTACTTACTAAGGGTGTGTCTAATTGTGTTTTCCAACTCGCTTGACAAGTTGGGCATGCGTGAAATCTTTGCTCCAACTTGAAGGGAAGTGTTGCGAGTTATATATTAGTTAAAGTGTAAATAGTAGTATGTTGTCCCACATTGACAAAGTGCATATTTAATACCAATTGTAACTCCTATATATACTCTATTTTGAAGATTAATGAATATATAAGAAATTCCCAAATATTATCATATATATTTTTTATATTTACCATGTTTAGTATGACAGTATTATGATCTTAAAGTCCAAAGAAACATGAGACCATTTACTTTACGGTCAGTCATCATAAGAACCAGAAATTTCCACACAAAATTGAGAAAACCCATATATATTGGGCGGCGGTCAGGTCTATTTTTGTTGGTTTAAGATTTTGTGGACTCTATTATTGAGGAAATTAATGGATTGACTTGGTTCACTTATCACTACCATACCTTGGAAGCATGTGTTCAGAAAGACGAACTTTCTCGTAGATGCATTACTACCACTGAACATACTATAAACGACTAGCTCTTATTTTTTTTAGGTGCGACAAGGGGTTTTGTTTGTCAGTGGTTGTATGGTTGTAATTTTTTTACGTTCTATATATTACACTGAAGGTTGAGGATTTAATCAAGTCAGCTGATTGTTGATATATTGTGACTTGCACGTTCCTAGTTGAACATGTAATTTGACGGACTTGGTTAAGAATGTTGACATTCTAGAACTCAATAATTGAAAAATACCAATCTAACCATACGACTCGGCATGTACATGAAAAGATTAATTTGGCGTTGAAGTTATCAAATACAAGAATTGTATAAGAGCATCTTCAAAGACTAGGCAAATAAGATTTGCATCACCACATCAGCAAAATATGGCTCCATGGGAGAGATTTGGATCCCATCCGGATCCTCACATCATATCCGTTCATTGTACATGGTGCAGTCATAAATCATTTTGAATTTTTTTATTTAAAACTAAACACAAATAGTATTTAAAGAAAGTTCGCCGCACGGTGTACAATGAACTAACAGGATGCGAAGATTCCTAGGATTCTCACAAAAAAATCAAAAGATAATCCAAAAAGGATCCTCATCCCCAAGGGACTAGGCAAATGCTTTGGCAAAATACCTAGGAGGGTTTCATGAGGCAAAATAGCCTTGTTTAAGAGAAGGCAATTTGAGGTCCCACTATTATTTTATATATAAACAATTACACTCTACCCATGTACATATCTTGTATCTATTTTATTTAATATTATTCAAAATAATTAGAAAGATAAAACAAAGAAATAACAAATTGCCTTAGAACATTGACTCATCCTTGAGAGAAACGTACTTTTGGCAGGGCAACTATTGAAAGGCAGAATACCACATAAGTCATCAAAGTACATTTTTTGACTTAAAAATTTGCCTTGTACCTGGGAAATTCTCTAATATACGTAATCTTGAGTCCATGAAGCCACATCCTTTGCCCATATATATCGATGAAAGTAAAACGAACAAAAGTGGGATTTTCTTAATTTTTCTATATTGGAAAGAAAACAAATTTACAACCTCCATTTGAAGAATAATTGATTGTCAGTTCTACATCTTCGCGTAATAGAGTGATTGGCAACGACCTTCCTAGTGTTTGAAACAGATTTCATATTGGTTATTCATTATCTTTTCATCAATACCCTTAATGCAGACCCTTGGTTCTTTATGATTGATTGGAAGAATTGTTTGTGGCGACTTTGTCAAATGTGATTTATATCTAAACATATTTACCGAGTAGGAAATCAAATTGCTGATTCTTTAGCTTCATTTGGGGCAAATAGTTATGCTTATCGTTGGTGATCTACGATTCCGAATTTTGTTGCCTCTGCCTATACTCATGACAATTCATTTTGCCCTTATTATCGGTTTCGTTGATCATTTTGTCATTGCAGATTTTGACTTAGCCCCCGCTTATATTTTTCCTTTTACTTTCCTTTATATTTTTAATAAAAATGGTGGAGGATGGACAAGCGGGGGATTTCTGGGCGTAATGGTCATTGTCGAGCCAAAAATAATGGCAATGTGACACGTGGATCTTTGGATAAAAATGACAAGAATACCATTGAGGCACATTAGGATTCCTACACACGAGCAGCGGGCAATCATCCGTCGACCAAGTCAAAAGAGCCCAAAATAGGTAACAATTCAAAACCTATTTCATCCATCCTCATCAAATCATTTCCAGAAGGTAACTCCCAAATTTTGCTCTTTTTATTATACTGATTAGCTAATCTATTAGGCAATTATTCTATTAATTGGCTAATTAATTAGTTAATTATTCAATTATGCCCAATTAAACACAAATCAAGAACCTAGCCCACAATGAGAGCCAAGTGGCTAGTCCTTTCTCACCCAAGGAGGCCGGCCACACCCCTATAAAAGCCCTTTCATTCTCTCCAAAACTCAATTCCAATTCTCTTGCTAAATTCTCTAAATTCTCCAAACACTTTTCCCTCAAAATTCTAACTTTGGCATCGGAGGCTCTTCGGCCAAAGCCCCCTATTCCTCATGGGCACGTGAGGCTCTTGGCCTTGACCAAATGTGTTATTTGTTTTGTAGGTGCAATTTTATCAAAGAGCAAGGAGGAAGAAATTTGCCTCCACAAGTTGGTGCTTTCATTGAGAAGCATCTGGACCATGTAAGATTGATCGTAGAGGATACTCCCGCCGAGCAGCCCACTCTTATGGCCCAACCTGCTCCCGTGTCTCAAAGAAGGACAAGGGCAGATGAAGAACCTTTCTAGCAGCGTCCCGGCAAGCAACCACTTAACCAGCCACGAACTGAATGTTCCGGTAGTGTACAATTCCGACTAGGCCCCCGAGATAGAGTATACTCCCATCTTAGTGAGTGAAGGAGTATGCACTCTCGATTAGGCCCACGGACGAGCATAAGCACACAGTTGAGACCATGTTTCGATAGTCAACATGAGCAACCTTTCAGGTGAAGTGTTCATTCACGGCTAAGCCCTCAAGGAGCATCCTTCACCTCATATTGAAGTAGGCAGCACGATGGACGGAGAGAAGCAGTCACTCAATTCGACTCAAGTTCAGTCGACAGCCTACAAAGAATTCCCTCGCCTACCAGGAATTGACCACATGCACTGCTGTTGCGACATAGATGAGCCAAGCACGTAGAAAAGCAGCCTAAACTAGCGGGTCAAGACTAAAGGCAACTGAGAGCTCCATTACCCCAACAAAGGAAAATTCAGTAAGAAGTAGAGAGGCTCCTAAACGAGCGATTGCATGATTTCCAACGCAGAGACATAGCTAATGAAGCACTACGATGAGACATGACCAACATGAGAAGATCATCCTTCACAGACGAGATCAAGTAGGCAGAGCCTCCATGTAAGTTCAGCATGCCACATTTCACATCTTTCAAAGGAAATGGAGATCCGGATAGACATCTTAAGCACTACCGAAGCACCATGGTTCTATATCAAAACAATGATGTTCTCATGTGCAAGATATTCGCCATCACTCTGCAAGGCGAAGCGTAGGATTGGTTCCACACCCTACCGCCACGATCCATCCGGAGTTTTGATGATCTTTCCTTGGTGTTCACCAAAGAATACTCATCATACCGCTCGATCAAGAAAAACTCTGATGTGGAAGGACACCATATAATTATATGGATCAACTTGAACAATCAGCCTTACTGTTCACAAAAATCATATAAGAGCCTTGTTGAAGGCATAAAGGGTGGTTTTACTTCTATTGATGTTGTTCAAGATTCTCATCCTCTCGGTTGCATCCTTGAAGAAGATGTTGATCCCAAACAAGTTGTCCACCAAGACACGACCGACCATCGCGTTGGAGATTTGAACTTTGATAACTAGAGCATCGTCATAAGGGGAGTGAACATTTTCCAAATCCTGGTTGGAACCATTCAGGGCTTCTTGCATGCTTCATTTCTTTCTTTACTGGTTTTACCATGATAATCTTACCCTTCGTAAATGTAGTTAACATTGAGCACAAGGCTCTCCACTAAACCCTGGATTTCAAAAGGTCCATGAGTCTTTTTGGACTTCTTGGGAGAGATTTCGGGAGTGTGGCGTCAGCATTTTGCATGTGAGTTCAGATTTGCGGTTCTTTCTAGGGTCTAAACAAGCGACGACATCCTTAAGGGCCTTTACACGCCTTTCAAGGTTAGCAATTTTCATCTGCTCCCCGATTTGTGAATCTCTTTGAAACTTGTTGATGGTAGCATAGATATGTAGTAAACTTTCCCAAATTCTCTTCATGGGAGAGCGTCTTCGTTAATGGAGCTGGTGTCGCATCTAAAGGTGGTGTCGCATCTAGAGGTGCTGTCGCATCTAAAGGTGATGTCGCACCTGGAGACGGCGCAATTGTAGTGTGGTTGCATCGAAGTAGTCATAGTAGTGGTAGAGTGATTTGGTCAGGAGGAATATAAGCTCTCTTTCAATGAAAGCACAATCGTTGGAACTAAATTTACGCAACACCACAAAGGGTGGAGATGCTTAAATCCGAGTATCTATATCGTGAGCAAGCTAAGGACCATGAAAGTGTGTCGGTCAAAGGCTCTCTAACGGTCAAGTCAGTAAATAATATTAAGGTTCAAGCTGTAGGCAAGAGAATAAGTATGCAAAAAAATAGCGTTACTAGAGATGAACCCTACAAGAGTGAATTTATACCAGTTGAGGAAACGACCCTTATTATAGTAGATTCCTTATTAAACCAGGAGAATCCTAGAGGATATTTAGAAAGTAGATATTTCATCCTCTTGAGAGTGTGATTATTTGCGGCGCACACTAATCCTTAGATTGTAATGACTCCAAGATTATATGAAGCTCACGACTTCCTTGTTGAATTAGGTTTCCGTATCTTGTGTAATAAGCATGGACAATCTCAACAAAGTTGTCGGACTTCGCCCATTAATTTTAGAACTAGATAATGGTTGCATCACTACTCCATTTATTCATCTCCGCAACGGAGGCTGTTGAGTCCATGATCAAATTGCTAAGGTATGCGTATTCTATCGGCCGTACTCAAGTCCTAGAAAATCATGGTCTCAAACAATGTCTTGCTTGATTTCGTCATAGCCACATATAGGCAATGATAATATAAGAGAAATAATTTTCACATCCATTTTTTTTCCTACACACATGTCGTTATGTTTTAGGCGTTTGATTAAATAAATAAATAAAATCAAATACATAAATTTTTTCCACAAACTTTAGGTGTTACTAAAAACTGTCACTTCAAACAAAAAGATTGAATTAATAAGTCACCTGGTAATCAAACACTGTTTTTTTTTTTTTTTTTTTTTTTTTTTTTTGTCTTGTAATATGACAATGTAACCACAGATTTCCTGCAACAAACGAAACAAGACACGTGTGGAAAATAATAAATTTGTATTAATGAAAGTTTAGGGTTACAATCTTTGAGTGTAAAAATTTGATACTCTGTTTCGATCTCCGAATACGTAAAATGTGTGTGTAGAGTGGTTGATTCGAGGGTTACTTGATCTTGAATGCACGAACGTAGCAAGTGTTTGGATTTTTATCTCAGAGGAAACGGCACCTATAGTGGTGCTTAATTGTTCTTCGCGAGTGTAGCGAAGAATGCCGGGGGCTTTTGAAGTCTTCTAAGTGTGTTGAGTGTCTGAGAGTTTGAGCATCTGAGGAGTCTCGTATTCATAGGCTTCTCCATGATTCCTTGCATTGAATCAATTCATTTGGCGAGCCTTGGTTTATGGAATTTGTCTCCATAATTTGTCTTTATTGGTGGATGATTTGGTATTAATTTGAACCAAACCAGTTAACCAGATAATTTTAATTGATGAGGAATTCAAGGGTAAGCCAAAGTCAATGGATGATGAATTAACTTTGATTCAAACCATAAGGTTTAAGCTGGACGGAGTTAACTTGGTATTAATTTGGTAAATTAACCAAAGTCACTAATTTGACAAACTGATTTGGTACGAATTTAAACCAAATCACTTAACTTGGTAATTTAACCAAATTAACCCTTTTGACCAATTAGCTAAATTAACCTTCCTGGCCAATTCCTTGATGGCCAATTTCCTTGATTTGGATTTGGTTTCAATCAACGCCAATTTCCTTAATTTGGATTTGTATTAATGAGTTTAGGGTTACAATCTCTGTGGCTTATTCTTTACAAGAATATTCCTCAAATTCCATATCCAGTGTTGAGATTTGATCCAAGGGTGGTAAGTACTTAATCTTGAATTAGGACAAGATTTCTTCAAGGGTTGTCGAGGCGCTTGATCTTGAACAAATCAGGACCAAGAGCGGTGTCACGTGGTGGGTGGTATTCGACTTTAGTATGGATAAATCAGCACGTGTTTGTTGCGCCTATTGATTCTCCATGAGCTTGATGAACACAAGAGTGTTTGTGCTCTTGCATTTAGGTTTGGTTGTGGTGCGTTTAGAATTTTGTACTAGACTACTTGTGTACCCTTTGCGGGATCAAACCAACATAGCTCCAAATTGCGAACTTGGGTGTGGCTTTGTGCCATTTTGACTAGTTTAGTAATTAATAGGAAATTGACCAATTAATTTGATATGGTTCGCATCCACAGAATTCGAAGTGGTTCGTATCCACTAATTTTAAGTGGTTTGCATCAACTAATTTTAACTTGTTCGGATCCACTAATTTGGCACCTTGGAAGTTATCTTCATGCTCTTTGATTTTTCATCGCTTGGACCCAGTGTACCTCTTCCATGCCATAGATCCTTTACTTGTCTTGAATCCTCGTATTTATAGGCCTCTCCATGTCATGATTGAGACTTGATTGGTATTTATTTGGACCAAATCAATTAATTTGGCAATTTGACTTGATTCATGAAAGAGCCAAGACTTGATTCAGACTTGATTCGTGTGTGATTTGATTTCATCAAATAATCCTGATTTGATCAAGTTATTTTTTATTTAATCAAATAAATTAATCTACTTCATGCTTAATATGGCCACCCTAATTTGGCCAATCTCTCTCATTTGGCATCCATTTCATGTGTTAATTATTTCTTTTAATTTAAATCAATTAATTTGTTTGATTTAAATCAAGGTTAATATTGATAATTCCTTAATTGTTTTCCGGTTAGTATCAATGCGTGTTATTCTTGATGACTCGTCCGATTTTCATTAGTCACATGTCATGTGTGAAACTTGTGAAACCTACGGTGCATGCCACGTAAGCCCTGACATGTCAAAATTTTAATTTGTTGGTGAGTATTGTTTCACCAAAATTTCGATGTCTACAGACAAATAGAGCTAAAAGTCATTCTAAAATTCGTCATAAGAGGAAGGCATGCTTCATTTTCTAGGGGTTTTTCCTTTGACTACTTGAAATTACTATTTGCTTGACCAACAAAATTTTGTCAAACAAAGTAACTTTCCTCGACGAAATAAAAAATTTGGTCGGGCAAAAGTGGTCAATGTTTACTGTTTTTTTCAAAGACTTTAGGCGACGAAAATATTCGACGCACAAACAAATTTTATCATGCAAAGATTTCACGCCAAGGAAAAAAAATTGGCTAGTATTATGCCACTTTGACCCTAAGGAAACCAAGTTCGTTGGGTCAAAAATTCGTCGGCCATAGGAATACTTTATGATTCAAGGTTTAGGGTTTAGGTTTTATAAGTTGTTGGATAAAGTGAAGATTTTGTCAGGCAAAGGTGAGAGACATTTTTACATATCCAATTCCTTTGATAATTTCAAAGTCTACGAAACTAATTTCCACGATCCCACTATCAAACTTGCTTGAATATAGTACGAGATAACATACACCAAAGATCACCCAAATGCAAGTTTCCAGGATTAGGTAATGAGGCGAAATTCTTTGATGGTTAGAATTGTGTCATCCCGATTTAACGGTTATTTAGCTTTGATTTTGATGATTTTTTACAAATACATCCTCGACCTAGAAAAAATGTACCCAATCATCAATTTATAGTATTTACACTAATAGTTACCACAAAACCTTACATTTTACTTAATAGATGTGACATCCCACATCGCCCAGGGGAGTAATCCTTATATGTATATTCTCATCCCTACCTAGCACGAGGCCTTTTGGGAGCTCACTAGCTTCGGGTTCCATTGGAACTCCAAAGTTAAGCGAGTAGCGCGCGAGAGCAATCCCAGGATGGGTGACCCATTGGGAAGTTCTTGTGTGAGTTCCCAGAAACAAAACCGGAGGGCGTGGTTGGGACCCAAAGCGGACAATATCATGCTACGGTGGTGGAGCGGGCCCAGGAAGTGATCCGCCCCGGGCCGGGATGTGACAATAGAAGTATAGAATAAACCCTAAGTGTTTGTCGAATCTATTATATTTACGAGATAGTGGGATACACAGTCTACAAAACTAATTTCCACAATCCAACCATCAAACATGTTTGAATATAGTACAAGACCGCAAACATAAAAAATTACTGAAAACAAACTTTAGGGATTTGGTAACGGGACGAAACCCTTTGACAATTAGAAACGTATCATCATGATTTAATGGTTATTTTAGCTCCGATTTTGATGATTTTATAATTAGAATCCTCAAGCCTAGAAGAATATAATGAATTGATCCGATAATCTATTTATAATATTTACACTAATGGTTACCACAAAAACTTACGTCCGCTTAATAAAAGTATAGAATAAACTCTAAGTGATTGTTGAATATATTGTTTTGATGGGATACACAGTCTATGAAACTAATTTTCAGAATCCAAATGTCAAACTTATTTGAATATAATAAGAGATCACAGCAGCCAAAAATCACCCAACTGCAAGTTTGCAGGACTAGGTTAACGAGACGAAATCCTTCAACGATTAGAAATGTATCATCACGAATTAAAGTTTACTTTAGCTGATTTTAATATTATTTTTTTTTAATTAGCAGGGATGCTAGGGAAAAACCACAAATTGAATTGACCTGATTATCAAATTCGATGAATTTTTAACTGTTTGAAAATAAATAAAAGAAAAAGAGGGGAATTTGAATTTTTGGTTTTTGTCCGATGAAATTGGTAAATTTCGTTTGGCAACGTTACCTATTTCATTGGGCAACAATACTAAATTTGTCGCGTAAACTTTTTTGCTCCCTTTTTATTTATTTATTTATTTATTTTGTCAAAAATTTAACTGGGAGGACATGTCTATGTAATCTTTATCTAACGAATTGGTCATTTTGCCCAACAAAAAAAAAAAAAAAAAAAAAAAGCAGGTAACATATAATACATGTGTCACATTTGTTTACGTTTGCTTGATGAATATTTTAGGATTGCTCGACGAATGGGTTCGTCAGGCAAAAATCATGAGATTTTATAACAGGCTGAGAGTTTTCTTCTTTCTTCCTCATGTTGTTTCTTCTTATTTTTTCTTCCTCCCCCCTTGAAAATTCTCATCCCCTCTCAGCTCTCCATCACTCGCCATCTCTCTCTCTCTCTCTCTCTCTCTCTCTCTCTCTCTCTCTCTGAGGTATGATTTAAAACTTTTTCAAATTTTTTTTTTTTTTTTTTTTTTATATATTTGAAATTTTATGCTTTGAATTGCTTGATTTATATGTGAAATGTTGTGCATGCATATTTGTGAATTTGTGTGGGGAAGGGGTGGGTTGCGTTGGGTTGGGTTAAGGTGCATACGGGGAAAAGGGGTAGGGTCAGTTAGGCCTGACAAACGGGTCGTGTCTGTCGTGTTCATGTCGTTTTCGTGTAACACTTGTTATCTTGACGGATAGTGTCGTGTCACACCAGTTATCTTAACGGGTCCTTAACAGGTCCGGTCACTTTACCCGACCCATTATGACCCGTTAAGAAAAATATATTTTTTTCTTAAATTTGCACATACCACACATTTGCACATAAATAATACTTTAAAACATTAAAACACATTTGTCGTTTAAGTACTACATCTACACTCGAAAATAAGAGCCTAATAAACTAACATCCATACACTACTAGTCTATTACAAAATATTAAATGTGCAAGGATATGCAAAATGAAAGAGTTTTTGTTTTCAAGGTTGTCAAGCCTTTCTCAAAAGTTTAAACCTTGCCAATGGAACTCAAAGCTTGCATGTTATTCCTTTTACAAAATCCTCAATTTTCATCGATTATCATGACATATTATTTTGTAGTATCCACTAGTGTAAATATTTAAATTGAAGATCGAATTCATTCATTGTATTCGTATAGGATCAAGGAGTGTAGCTGTAAAAACTCATCAAAATGAGAGTTAAAATAACCGTTAAATCGAGATTTTTCGTTGATAACCGTCGATAATTTTATCCCGTTACTTGATCTCTGAATGTTTTTTTTTTCAATTTTTTGCGTGTGGGATCTTGAAGCATATACAAACAAGTTTGACGGTTGGATCATTGAAATTAGTTTCGTAGAATGCGTATCCCATCAAAACAATAGATTCACTAACACTTAGAGTTTATTTGTACTTTCATTAAGTATTATCCACTGGTGTAAATATTTTAAATTGAAGATCAAGTTCATTCATTGTATTCATATAGGGTCAAGGAGTGTAGCTGTAAAAAATCATCAAAATTAGAGTTAAAATAACCGTTAAATCGTGATTTTTCATTGATAACCGTCGAAAAATTTTGTCCCCTTACTTGATCTTTGAATGTTTTTTTTTTTTTTTTTGCGATTTTTGACGTATGCGATCTCGAAGTATATACAAACATGTTTAACGTTTGGATCGTTGAAACCAATTTTGTAGAATGTGTATCCCATCAAAACAATAGATTCACTAACACTTAAGAGTTTATTCATACATTCATTAAGTATAACATAAGATTTTCTGGTATTCACTAGTGTAAATATTTTAAATTGAAGATCGAGTTCATTCATTGTATTCATATAGGGTCAAGGAGTGTAGCTGTAAAAAATCATCAAAATCGAAGTTAAAATAACCGTTAAATCCTGATTCTTCGTTGATAACCATCAAGAAGTTTTGTCCCATTACTTGATTTCTGAACGTTTGTTTTTCACAATTTTTGGCGTATGCGAAACAAGTTTGACGGTTGGATCGTTGAAATTAGTTTCGTAGAATGCGTATCCCATCAAAACGATAGATTCACTAACACTTAAGAGTTTATTCATACTTTCATTAAGTATAACATAAGATTTTGTGGTATCCACTAGTGTAAATATTTTAAATTGAAAATCAAGTTCATTCATTGTATTCATATAGGGTCAAGGAGTGTAGGTATCACCAAAATCAAAGTTAAAATAACCGTTAAATCATGATTTTTCGTTGCTAACTGTCAAAAAGTTTTGTCCCAATACTTGATCTCTGAATGTTTATTTTTTTCGATTTTTGACGTATGCAATCTCGAAGTATATACAAACACGTTTGACGGTTGGATCGTTGAAACTAATTTTGTAGAATGCGTATCCCATCAAAACAGTAGAGTCACTAAAACTTAAGAGTTTATTCATGCTTCATTAAGTATAACATAACATTTTGTGGTATCCACTAGTGTAAATATTTTAAATTGAAGATCAAGTTCATTCATTGTATTTGTATAGGGTCAAGGAGTGTAGCTGTTAAAAATCATCAAAATCGGAGTTAAAATAATCGTTAAATTGTGATTTTTCGTTGATAACAATCAAAACCTTTTGTCCCGTTACTTGATTTCTGAATGTTTGTTTTTTACGATTTTTGGCGTATATGATCTTGAAGCATGTACAAATAAGTTTGACGGTTGGATCGTTGAAATTAGTTTCGTGGAATGCGTATCCCATCAAAACGATGGATTCACTAACACTTAAGAGTTTGTTCATACTTTCATTAAGTATAGCATAAGATTTTGAAGTATCCAGTGGTGTAAATATTTTAAATTGAAAATCAAATTCATTCATTGTATTCATATACGGTCAAGGACTGTAGCGGTAAAAAATCATCAAAATCAGAGTTAAAATAACTATTAAATCGAGATTTTTCGTTGATAACCGTCGAAATGTTTTTTTTGCGATTTTTGGCGTATGCGATCTTGAAGCAAATACAAACAAGTTTGACTGTTGGATCGTTGAAATTAGTTTCGTAGAATGCGTATCCCATCAAAATGATAGATTCACTAACACTTAAGAGTTTTGTTCATACTTTCATTAAGTATAACATAAGATTTTGTGGTATCCACTAGTATAAATATTTTTAATTGAAGATCAAGTTCATTCATTGTATTCATATAGGGTCAAGGAGTGTAGGTATAAAAAACAATCAAAATCGGAGTTAAAATACCGTTAAATCGTGATTTTTCGTTGATAACCGTCGATAATTTTATCCCGTTACTTGATCTCTGAATATTTTTTTTTTTTGCAATTTTTTGCGTGTGGGATCTTGAAGCATATACAAATAAGTTTGACGGTTGGATCATTGAAATTAGTTTCGTAGAATGCGTATCCCATTAAAACAATAGATTCACTAACACATAGAGTTTATTTGTACTTTCATTAAGTATTATCCACTGGTGTAAATATTTTAAATTGAAGATCAAGTTCATTCATTGTATTCATATAGAGTCAAGGAGTGTAGCTGTAAAAAATCATCAAAATTGGAGTTAAAATAACCGTTAAATCGTGATTTTTCATTGATAACCGTCGAAAAATTTTGTCCCCCTACTTGATCTTTGAATGTTTTTTTTTTTTTTTTGTGATTTTTTATGTATGCGATCTCGAAGTATATACAAACATGTTTAACGTTTGGATCGTTGAAACCAATTTTGTAGAATGTGTATCCCATCAAAACAATAGATTCACTAACACTTAAGAGTTTATTCATACTTTCATTAAGTATAACATAAGATTTTCTGGTATCCACTAGTGTAAATATTTTAAATTGAAGATCGAGTTCATTCATTGTATTCATATAGGGTCAAGGAGTGTAGCTGTAAAAAATCATCAAAATCGAAGTTAAAATAACCGTTAAATCCTGATTCTTCGTTGATAACCATCAAAAAGTTTTGTCCCATTACTTGATTTCTGAACGTTTGTTTTTCACGATTTTTGGCGTATGCGAAACAAGTTTGACGGTTGGATCGTTGAAATTAGTTTCGTAGAATGCGTATCCCATCAAAACGATAGATTCACTAACACTTAAGAGTTTATTCATGCTTTCATTAAGTATAACATAAGATTTTGTGGTATCCACTAGTGTAAATATTTTAAATTGAAAATCAAGTTCATTCATTGTATTCATATAGGGTCAAGGAGTGTAGGTATCATCAAAATCAAAGTTAAAATAACCGTTAGATCATGATTTTTCGTTGCTAACTGTCAAAAAGTTTTGTCCCAATACTTGATCTCTGAATATTTATTTTTTTCGATTTTTGACGTATGCAATCTCGAAGTATATACAAACACGTTTGACGGTTGGATCGTTGAAACTAATTTTGTAAAATGCGTATCCCATCAAAACAGTAGAGTCACTAAAACTTAAGAGTTTATTCATGCTTCATTAAGTATAACATAAGATTTTGTGGTATCCACTAGTGTAAATATTTTAAATTGAAGATCAAGTTCATTCATTGTATTTGTATAGGGTCAAGGAGTGTAGCTATTAAAAATCATCAAAATCGGAGTTAAAATAATCGTTAAATTGTGATTTTTCGTTGATAACCATCAAAACCTTTTGTCCCGTTACTTGATTTCTGAATGTTTGTTTTTTGCGATTTTTGGCGTATATGATCTTGAAGCATGTACAAATAAGTTTGACGGTTGGATCGTTGAAATTATTTTCGTGGAATGCGTATCCCATCAAAACGATGGATTCACTAACACTTAAGAGTTTGTTCATACTTTCATTAAGTATAGCATAAGATTTTGTAGTATCCAGTGGTGTAAATATTTTAAATTGAAAATCAAATTCATTCATTGTATTCATATATGGTCAAGGACTGTAGCGGTAAAAAATCATCAAAATCAGAGTTAAAATAACTATTAAATCGAGATTTTTCGTTGATAACCGTCGAAAAGTTTTTTTTACGATTTTTGGCGTATGCGATCTTGAAGCAAATACAAACAAGTTTGACTGTTGGATCGTTGAAATTAGTTTCGTAGAATGCGTATCCCATCAAAATGATAGATTCACTAACACTTAAGAGTTTTGTTCATACTTTCATTAAGTATAACATAAGATTTTGTGGTATCCACTAGTATAAATATTTTTAATTGAAGATCAAGTTCATTCATTGTATTCATATAGGGTCAAGGAGTGTAGGTATAAAAAACAATCAAAATCGGAGTTAAAATACCGTTAAATCATGATTTTTCTTTTATAACCGTTGAAAATTTTTGTCCCGTTATTTGATCTCTGAATGTTTGTTTTTTACGATTTTTTGTTGATGTGATCTCGAAGCATATACAAACAAGTTTGATGGTTGGATCGTTGAAATTAGTTTCGTAGAATTCGTATCTCATCAAGTTCAATGGTGTGTGTATATATATATATATATTTATTAAGTAGATTTAAATTTATTTATTTTGTGCGTTAAACACTTAAGAAATTGAATGGTATGTATATTTAAGCCGATGCAATGGTCACCAATTTTTAATATATATATTTTATAGTTTTTAGGGGTATAAAATTGTTAAATTAATATATATAATTATTATAGTATTTTTTTAGGGTTAAAAATTATTAAATTAGTAATTTGCTTATTGTGTATCGTATTATCCACGTGTATACCCGAACCAACCCGTTATCTTTACAAGTGCTTATCAAGAAAAGGGTTCAAGGTGGCGGCGGGCGGGTAGGGTGGGTAGACTGAGCTCAGGTGGCTGGGATGGTTGGGCTTGTTGGGTGGGTTGGGCTTGGGTGGGCTCGATCAGTTGTTTTTCTAATTTTCTTAGTAGGATTTTTAGAATTATTACGAAATTTTTGGAATATTAGAAAAGTTTGAATTATTATAAATTTTAAGAAATATTGGATATCATGAGCAACGATCTTTGCCCGACAAATTTTCATCTGGCAAAATGATGCGAGAATTATACGCGCATAAATTAAACCCTCTTTTTGACAATTGTAGTATAAGTATAAGTAGGGATCGTTCTGGACCGGGGATTAGGAGGGATTGTTAATCACTTGGATTTGACTAAAAAACGTAAAATAAAGTTTAAAACACTATACTAGACTCAAAGAATGCAAAACTAAACTTTAAATCACTAAGACAAACCAAAGACTCAAAATGCTTTAAAACATAAACTAAATTGAACAATAAGGAAAAAGGGGGGAAGAGTTTTGATTTGACGAAAATTGAAATAACAAAACAAGTTAATAAACTAAGCAGAATGTAAATGTGAATATGGATGATGGAATAAATGGAATGAAGGCTAGCTAAGGGGTTCTTCTCCACACATGTTATACTTGCATACAAGATTAATTCTCAGTTGGTCTTTCGATAAATTATGAAACTCAATGCTCCAAGTTAATTAGGTCCGCTTAAATTAACTTTCAGATTTCCCTAAATTCATTGGATTGAATGGAATACGCATTACAACCAAATTATTCTTAATCAAAGTCCCTAACTATGGAATACGCATGATAGAGACATTCAACAAAGATCATTAAGTTCAATGAAAATTAGAAGTGTTGACGAGGCATTCGTTACTATGGAATACGCATGAAACTTATGCCAAGAATTCGTTTAACGCGATTGTTTATAAGCAACCTCCACTACTTGTGAATATAAGTTCATAACGATTAGGTGAAACTCACTTATATTCTAGCGTCATATTCATGCATGAAAATTAAGCTTGCAATCTCAATGAACATACATAAATAAGTTATCAATCAAACAGTTAAACGAATTGAATCCACAACTTATGAAATTCCAACCAAAAGTAATCAATTCATATTGCAAATATAAACATAGTTTCGAATCACCCCCTAGCTAAAGGGGGATTAGTTCCTCATTACTTTGAAATCAAAGAAACACCTAAACATTCCAACAACTCAAACTTGAATTGTATGAACGTTTAGGCACTCTTCTCTTCCATTCCTCATACGTACAAAACAAAGAGAATTGAATTTAAACTTTGAAATCAAAGAAACACCTAAACATTCCAACAACTCAAACTTGAATTGTATGAACGTTTAGGCCCTCTTATCTTCCTCGTTGTTGTAGCACAAGGTCTAAGGTGAGGTTTGGGGAATTATGGAAATGGATGAGGAATGGTGGAAATGGAAAGATGGTTTGGATTCTAAGGAAGTGTTTGAGGGGTGTTGTGTTGTGAAATGGAATGAGATGTGAATTGAATGAATGAATGCAAGGGTATTTATAGGAGTAGTGGAGGGAACATATGGCTATGTCATTTGTAGGTGAAGTAGGTGGATGTTGTAGGTGAAGTAGGTGGATGTTGTAGGTGAAGTGGATGTTGTAGGTGAAGTAGGTGGATGTTGTAGGTGAAGTGGGTGGATGTTGTAGGTGAAGTAGGTGGATGTTATGTTAAGTGATAAGTGATAAGTGATATGATATGTGGTTATAATATGATAAATGGTTAAGTGGTGATGATAAGTGATAAGTGATGTGGGTTAACTAATGAAGGAAATGCATGTGCAATGACAATGTGTTAGAATGGATGTGTGTTATGCATGGCATGATTGGGATTAGGAAAGGTTTAAATGTCCTAAAACTAAAGAGAACAAGGTTCCAACACTTTGGTTCCAATTAGGTCTTCAATTTCGTCCAACACTTTGGCTTCAAGCATAAGCTATCCGTCCTTAGCCCAAAAGTGCTCTAAAAGTCTCCAAAATGCATCTTTTTGCTCCTTTAGCCCTTTGGACCTACAAACACACGAAAATAGCTTAAAGTACTAAAATAACTAAAGAAACATAACGTAAATGTACGAGAACAAGCCATTTAAGTCGCATAAATATGCTCCTATCAAATACCCCCACACTTAGCTTTTGCTAGTCCTCGAGCAAAACAGAAAAACAAAACAAAAAGAACAAAACACAACCTACACCTTCCAACAATCGTATCAGGGACTTCCAATGCACATGACAAGTTAAAAATCATTATTCTCACAGATTTGAGCCATCTTTACACTTAAGTACATTCTTAATCATAGTCACCACATACTAGTTCACAATTAAGCAATTAAAACACATTTCAAATGTAGTAACATGCCTTTAGAGAATTCCCTCAATTTCTTACTAGATGTACTCTCGTTTTTCACACAGATTTTCTGACTACACACCCTACACTAGGTATATGTGAGAAGATTGATGTAAACATGTAGACGAACACTCACATATGTTATAATAAGGAAAGCATTTTCTGGAGTTAATAAGCATGTTTAGATATGATCTCATGAATGGAATGCTACTACTTAGACGCGAGAACCAGTGACACCATAAGCTCATACCAAGTTCAAACTCCACAATTGAAATACATAACACTCAATATAGAAGTCAAAGGGTAGTAACGGGGCTAGGGTATTGGCTAACAATGAAAGGTGAAGGATAAACAAACATTCTTAAAGCAATAGTGAGCAAAGTATTGAATTAGACACTTAGAATTCCCTTAAGAACGCAGAAGTCAACTTTGAACACCCAAGGGAAAATCACACAAAACTTAGGGCCATATTCAACTTTTTGGACCCTTTCTTCAACCATCAACGCTCATGAGTTCATTCTTACTTATTTTCACTCCTCTTTTTTTTTTTTTTTTTTTTTTTCTTCTTTTTCTTTTGAATCTCAAAACATACATATAAACGTAAGAACAAACTTTTACTCCCCCACACTCATTTTCTTGCATAATGTAACTCAAAAGGAATTCATTTAAGTCATGCTCACTAAACTTTAAGAACAAGGGTATAGGAAAGTCCTACTCTAAGCTAGGTAAGGGGTGATGTGGGTAAACAAGGAATAAAGGCAAAACGAGGCTCAACGGGGTTAAAACTTACAACATATACGAAGTATGGGAAGTAAGGCTATTTGGCTATGGTGGTGGTCACTACACAACTTCTTCTTGAATATGTGTTATGCAAATCAATAACATGCTTTGAATGAAATGGGCATGAGTTCTAGCATTTGGAACTATATGATGAAACGCCTTCTAAGTAGTAACCAAGCAAAGAATAATGAGATCATGCAACGACTTTAGAAAACAAGAAATCACAGATTATACTCTCCAAAGAACGTTATAGGCTCAAGTCTCTCAGGGTTGTAGCGTTTGTTTGAGTTCCTTCCTTCAAGCATGTTACAAAAACGAATTTTTTTCTTTTATGATTGCATGTGAAGTCATACATTATAACCATAACCAAGCATATACCAAGAGTAAATCAAACTTTTCTCTATGTTTATAACTCTTTCAAACCGTCATGCAATTATAAACCAAATCCTTATCATTGTGTTGGAAGGTACCCTAAGACACAAACACACAAAAACGACTCAAAACACTCTTTTTAGGCTTTTCAAAACAATTTTTTCAAATTTTTATGGTATTTTCGGAGTTATAAAAACAAAACATACTAAAACACTCTAAAACAACTTAAAAACACCTTAAACAGTAAGGAACAACATTTGAAGTTATGGGCGATAAAATCCCACGAATTTGCATTAACAACATTAGTTACCCCCCCACACTTAAATCAAACATTGTCCTCAATGTTTTAAGCTTAAAATCATACAAAGCATAAGTAAACACACAAAAAGCATTTAAACATACTAAACATGGCAGAATGTAAATAACAAAGAGAAGAGTTTAGAGACGCAAATCTGGTTGTGGAATGTAAATTCCATCTTCTCCTTGTTGATTTCATTGAGGCTTGATGTTGTTGATTCCACAGGGGTTCCTCCCATCGTTGATTTTCCTTTGTGCTACTCTTGAACTGGGCAGCAGGATTCTTTTGGTCTCCCCCGAAGGTCTGAGCATACCCCTTTGGTCTGTTTCTTTGTTCAATCTTTCCAATTCGTATTGAAAAGGGTTGGAGGATAACTCAGCCTATGTTTGTCTCCACATGCTTCAATGTATCATTTTCACTTGCCTTACTCGCGCCCCTTTGCAGAAGTGGTCCTTTCTCCGGAAGTGTATCAACCGTTGAAGATGACTACTCGAGAGCAACGCTAGGTAAGCAATCAGGAATAGATTCCAGGCAGTTGGCTCCAGATCGGAAGACTGACTCCAAGTGCTGGCTGATTGCTTCTTTTACTTTGCCATGCAAGTAAGAACAAGGACAAAGAAAAAGACAGGGAAAGAGCATGATATGAGATACTTTTGCTTTTGACCTTGATGATATGAGATACCTTTGCTTTGAAGAAGCGGTGAATGAATCAGCACATGCTTCAATCCGCCGTTTCCTCCTGGGTCATATGTACTCCAGGCATCTGGTATCATCTTTGGGGAAGAAGAAAGAATTGAGTATTTCGAAAGGCTTTGCTGGGAGTGCGCCCTCAGAGGTGAGGGAGAGTTGGGCATTTTCTTCAGGTTTGCCCTGCCATAAAAGACGAAGGTCGACATATATAGAGATAATATCAAGTGGTGGTACTTTTTACCCTTGTCGACAAACGTTTTGATCCCGCAAATCCGGCTTTTTGAAATAGTGGCGCCTCTTCGATCTTTGAATACGCCTCTTCGATTTCTGAGCAGGCGCCCCTTCGATTTCTGAACGACGCCCCTTCGCTTTCTGAACGACACGTGGTAGTGCAGATGCGGTTCCTTTTAACAAAGCTGCACACGTCTTCTGAAAAGCAGAGAAAGCGTCGCCGAACTTTGCGCTTGTCGGCTAAAGATGTGTAGTTGCGATGATGGCCTCCACGTGTATTCAGCTTTGTCAGAAATCTTTTGACAAAGTTGAACGCGTCTTCTGAAAAGCCGAGAACGCGTCGCCTAAATTACGCCGGAAATTCCGGCTTCTTGAATCGGTGGACGCGTCGCCTTGGCTTTTATAGAGCTATCTATCACCACAACAAACACACTCTGAAGAATTCCCATTCTTGAAAATCGACTCCGACCCTTTGAGAATTAACTCCATCCGCCCCTCTCTTTGAACACTTTTGAAAAATGGCAAACCCATCGAACCTTAGCTTGGAATTGAGCCTTAGCAGTGATACGGGCGCGCCGCGTCAAGGTAACGTATGGCGCCCTTCTTTCTTATCTTCTAACGGTCTTCTTACAGGTGAAGACTCCGTGATGCAGGACGCCACAACAGCTACAATAGTAGCTAGGAACCTCCTTACTCCAAAAGATAGTAGGCTGCTGTCAGGACGGTCCGATGAGTTGGCCGTTCAAGAATCCCTCGCACTTAGTGTTCAGTGTGCGAGTTCTGTGTCCAACATGGGCCAACGCCTGCTTGCCCGCTCCCGTCAGGTGGAATCTTTGATGGCAGAGGTGGAAAGTCTCAAGCAGGAGATCAAACTGCTTAAGTACGAGAATAGAAGTTTGCACGTGCTTGCCAACAACTATTCGACGGGTATGAAGAGGAAGCTTGATGAGCTACAAGAATCCAATGGTCGGATGCAAAGTGACCGTCAAACTGACCGTCAAAGGCTTGCGGCTTACTTCCAGAGGCACATTTTTCCGGGCTCATCCAGCGTTTGGCCAAGTATTGAGGCCTCTTCTTTGATGCCTCCCGCTCCGATACCTTCCGCCCCGATGCCTTCCGCCTCGATGCCTTCTGCTCCGATGCCTTCCGCATCTATGCCTCCTGCTTCTAGAGTTTTGCCCAGTAGTGGGGCTTCAAGTAAACGCCCTTTGTGAAGCTCCATCATTCTGCCATGTTTTTTTTTTTTTTTTTTTTTTTTCATAAATTTAGTATCTTTTTTTTTTTTTTTTTTTTTTTTTTTTTTTCATAAATAAAATCAAACAGCATGGAATTTATCTTTGAATGGGCGGTGATACTTGAAATGATCCGGTAATAGTTTAAATTCCAGATTGGGTGCCTGAATCATTAACCACATGTTAGTATAAAAGAAAATTGAAATTCGGGGAGGCGGCTTACCTGTGTGCTCCAAAATGAACTCCAGAATAAACACCCCTTCGAAAGTTATGACTTGTCCCGTGTCATAAAATCTAACTTCCTTGGGAATTGTGGTTTCAAATATGTCCTCTTTGATGCATTCTACATCTTCTCCAGCCACTACCTTCTCTTGAATCATTCTTCTTGGTGTACAAAGTCCTTTGAAGAATTCAACACCATCTAAAACTTGCTGTGTTGCACCAAGAATTTGAATAGCATTTTGCTCCTTTGGGAAGGCTTCCACGATGTCCTTTTTACTCTCTTCTTGGTTGGGAATCAAAAACCTGCTAGGAAAAGGGACATTGGGTGGAATAACATCAGAATAACATGGAATTGGGACGTCCTTACTGGTGGTGGGTGGTTTAGAGGGC
Source organism: Pyrus x bretschneideri (assembly GCF_019419815.1). NCBI lineage: Eukaryota > Viridiplantae > Streptophyta > Magnoliopsida > Rosales > Rosaceae > Pyrus > Pyrus x bretschneideri. The sequence goes on from NW_025999510.1 coordinate 163,987, forward strand.
TTAGGGATCTGCGGCAAGGGTTGTTCTACCCTTGCCGTGTGCATGTCTTCTTCCTCCTCCTCAATTAGCAGCTCTTCATCCACTTCTAGGCTATGTTTGGACATTTTTAGGTCAGCTCCAACCTCCATAGCACTTCCCAAAGTGATAGCATTATGGATTTCAAAATCTTCCTTCGAGTTTTCAATAGTTGAGTTGGAGAGTTCACTTTGCTCTTGAATTTGTTTCATGAACTCCATAATCTGCCCAAATTGCTCGTCCAATTTACCCAACTCCTTGGCTTGATTTTGTGACCCCTGCGCCAAAGAGGTTAGTAATTGAAAATTTTTATCATTATCCATGGACATACTTGAACTTGATTGGAATTGTTGTGGGGGAGGTTGTGGTGGCTGCATAGGTGTTGTATTGAACTCATCATATGGTTGCCAATATGCTTCTTGTTGAGCCTCCTTGGCTTGATTTTGTGACCCCTGCGCCAAAGAATTTATTTCATTAAGAATTTGATTATAATCTATTGGCAAACTTGAATTTAATTGAGCATATTGCATATGAAGTTGTGGTGGCTGCATAGGTCTTGAATAGAACTCCTCATATGGTTGCCAATATGCTTCACGTTGAACTTGTTGATCTTCCCACCATATAGAGTTTGAATGATCCCTCCAATCTCTTTGTGGACATTGATTGGCTTGAAATCCTTGCCTATATGAAGCACCAAATGTAGGGACACTCTGCACTGTGGTCCTTTCGGCATACGGCGACAATTTAGAAGCAAGATTTGCCAATTGAGCTTGAATGCTAGCAAAATCCATATCTTACTTCTCTAGTACCTAAAATCAAAGAAAGAGAACTAAATCAAATATCAAAAGTAACAACAAACAAAGAAAACAACATTAAGTTAGAAACTAAAACGAAAACAACTAAACCAAAAAAAAGAAAAGAACCAAGGGATTAGCAAAGTTGCTAATCCCCGGCAACGGCGCCAAAATTTGATGCGAGAATTATACGCGCATAAATTAAACCCTCTTTTTGACAATTGTAGTATAAGTATAAGTAGGGATCGTTCTGGACCGGGGATTAGGAGGGATTGTTAATCACTTGGATTTGACTAAAAAACGTAAAATAAAGTTTAAAACACTATACTAGACTCAAAGAATGCAAAACTAAACTTTAAATCACTAAGACAAACCAAAGACTCAAAATGCTTTAAAACATAAACTAAATTGAACAATAAGGAAAAAGGGGGGAAGAGTTTTGATTTGACGAAAATTGAAATAACAAAACAAGTTAATAAACTAAGCAGAATGTAAATGTGAATATGGATGATGGAATAAATGGAATGAAGGCTAGCTAAGGGGTTCTTCTCCACACATGTTATACTTGCATACAAGATTAATTCTCAGTTGGTCTTTCGATAAATTATGAAACTCAATGCTCCAAGTTAATTAGGTCCGCTTAAATTAACTTTCAGATTTCCCTAAATTCATTGGATTGAATGGAATACGCATTACAACCAAATTATTCTTAATCAAAGTCCCTAACTATGGAATACGCATGATAGAGACATTCAACAAAGATCATTAAGTTCAATGAAAATTAGAAGTGTTGACGAGGCATTCGTTACTATGGAATACGCATGAAACTTATGCCAAGAATTCGTTTAACGCGATTGTTTATAAGCAACCTCCACTACTTGTGAATATAAGTTCATAACGATTAGGTGAAACTCACTTATATTCTAGCGTCATATTCATGCATGAAAATTAAGCTTGCAATCTCAATGAACATACATAAATAAGTTATCAATCAAACAGTTAAACGAATTGAATCCACAACTTATGAAATTCCAACCAAAAGTAATCAATTCATATTGCAAATATAAACATAGTTTCGAATCACCCCCTAGCTAAAGGGGGATTAGTTCCTCATTACTTTGAAATCAAAGAAACACCTAAACATTCCAACAACTCAAACTTGAATTGTATGAACGTTTAGGCACTCTTCTCTTCCATTCCTCATACGTACAAAACAAAGAGAATTGAATTTAAACTTTGAAATCAAAGAAACACCTAAACATTCCAACAACTCAAACTTGAATTGTATGAACGTTTAGGCCCTCTTATCTTCCTCGTTGTTGTAGCACAAGGTCTAAGGTGAGGTTTGGGGAATTATGGAAATGGATGAGGAATGGTGGAAATGGAAAGATGGTTTGGATTCTAAGGAAGTGTTTGAGGGGTGTTGTGTTGTGAAATGGAATGAGATGTGAATTGAATGAATGAATGCAAGGGTATTTATAGGAGTAGTGGAGGGAACATATGGCTATGTCATTTGTAGGTGAAGTAGGTGGATGTTGTAGGTGAAGTAGGTGGATGTTGTAGGTGAAGTGGATGTTGTAGGTGAAGTAGGTGGATGTTGTAGGTGAAGTGGGTGGATGTTGTAGGTGAAGTAGGTGGATGTTATGTTAAGTGATAAGTGATAAGTGATATGATATGTGGTTATAATATGATAAATGGTTAAGTGGTGATGATAAGTGATAAGTGATGTGGGTTAACTAATGAAGGAAATGCATGTGCAATGACAATGTGTTAGAATGGATGTGTGTTATGCATGGCATGATTGGGATTAGGAAAGGTTTAAATGTCCTAAAACTAAAGAGAACAAGGTTCCAACACTTTGGTTCCAATTAGGTCTTCAATTTCGTCCAACACTTTGGCTTCAAGCATAAGCTATCCGTCCTTAGCCCAAAAGTGCTCTAAAAGTCTCCAAAATGCATCTTTTTGCTCCTTTAGCCCTTTGGACCTACAAACACACGAAAATAGCTTAAAGTACTAAAATAACTAAAGAAACATAACGTAAATGTACGAGAACAAGCCATTTAAGTCGCATAAATATGCTCCTATCACAAAATATTAGGCAACGAAATCACTTCATCTGTAATATGGTGTTTTTTGTATTGTTTATACATAAATAAACTCTCTTTTTTAACAAACGACAAAATAATTTAAATAAACTCTCTTTTTTAACAAACGACAAAATAATTTATCTAAATTTATTTAAACCACGAAAAATGAGATTCCAATTAACTTAAGTGTAAATAATAGAGTTGCCAACTTAATAAAACTTAGATCTCCGAAGAAACTCTTTCCTTTTGTATTTCAAGAGAAAGTCTCTATGTCGGGCGGACGATACGTTTAGAGAAGTTCCACTAAGTTAAGAGAAAGTTAAGAGGAAGTTGGAAATAAAGCACTAGAACACGAGAAAATTTTTATTGTGATAAGAATACAAATGATAAATCATATGTTTTAATAAAAGTGGTGGGAGATGTTATTTTTTTAAGTTATTAATATTTTAGCACACATATTCTACTATTTGTACCGATCACACTGAAATATATTGAAACACAGCAATTGGTACTAAAAAAATAAAGTTTCAAATAAGAAAGAAATTGTGTTCAATAAATGCAGCAATGTGGTAGGTGAGATCGCTACGTTCCATGCTTTTTTGGTCCTGCACTTTCGGAACGTCGGCAGTGGGATGAGCTTAAATGACCATGTCTCCATTTTTCCACTAACATAAGAAAAAAAAAGAGAATAAAAAAAACGAAGCATGTCTTTTTCCAGCTCGGCTAAGCTGATTGGCCAACCTAGATTATTCATTCCTGGGGTTTGCTATTCATTCGGGATTCGTACATGCGAATATTCAATTATTTAATTTAGGGATATGTATGTACATGTTGAAATGTTTCACATCGAATAGAGATAAAAAAAAAAAGAAGAACTTTAAATATTTAAATTCTACTTCAACTAATATCGAAGTTTTTTGTAATAAAATCTCACACATGTCGAATTATGCATGTGGTAATTAACAAGTTGGGGGACAACATCGGTGTTGTTGGAAGTGGGTCTTTGACCCGTCGCTCTGATAATGTGACATGGTATCAAAGCTAGGAAGCGGGCCTGTATTGCTACGTGATGGGTGGGTCCCCTTAGGCCTTGGTGACGATGGTGGCTCCCTTGGCCCCATGTGTTGGGTGAGTCTCAATGCCTCTACGTGGTTGCCAATGTGTAGATATCTCACATGTGACCCACTAATTGAGTCTCACTTAGGTGGACGTGTTGAAAGATCCCACATGAAATCCACTTCAATATCTGACATTTACAAGACATGACATTGCTTACTCTGTATACATGGTTTGTCAAGTCGTGTACCAGCTTGCAAATTCACATTTTCTATTGGTAAAACAAATTGTCAGGTATTTGCAAGGGACAATGCAATGTGGTTTAGTCTAAAATCATATTCAGACCAAATTGGACAACTGATATAAATACTAGAATGTCAGTTACTGGCTATATCGTTTATTTAGGCCCTAATCCAATTTTATGGCAATCCAATAAACAAGATACGGTGTCTAGAAGTTCAATTGAAGTAGAGTTCATTGCATTTGCTCACTGTGATGGTGATGTTCCATGGATTAGATTGGTTTTTAAGGATTTACATCTGGTTGTTTTTGCACCAACGTTGCTGGATTGTGATAATTTGTCAGCCTTAGCTCTGAGCTCAAAGCCTGTGTTTCACTCCAAAATCAGGCACTTGGATACAAATTATCATTATGTGAGAGAGAAGGTGCAAAAGAAGGAATATAATTGTTCAACATGTACCGATTGAGGAGCAACCTCCAAAATTGTGGTTCTGTGAATAAAAAGCTCTTCATTCATCCTGATGGATAGGCACCAGTTTATTCATCTATAATGATGTGATTCTAGAGAGAGACAAGGAAAATTACCTTATGAATCAGAAGCAAAAGTGATGTATTTTTTTTCTTTTCTTTTTGATCTGTTGTAGTAGTTCTTGACCTCTAATTTGTGGTTTGATGCATGTTATTGTAAACCTTGCTGTAATCTAATGAAGAAGAAGGAAGGCAGATGAAAGCAGAAAATGTTTATAGAAGAAAATGTCTTGTAATGTGACAATGTAACCACAGATTTCCTGCAACAAACGAAACAAGACACGTGTAGAAAATAATAAATTTGTATTAATGAAAGTTTAGGGTTACAATCTTTGAGTGTAAAAATTTGATACTCTGTTTCGATCTCCGAATACGTAAAATGTGTGTGTAGAGCGGTTGATTCGAGGGTTACTTGATCTTGAATGCACGAACGTAGCAAGTGTTTGGATTGTTATCTCAGAGGAAACGGCACCTATAGTGGTGCTTAATTGTTCTTCGCGAGTGTAGCGAAGAATGCCGGGGGCTTTTGAAGTCTTCTAAGTGTGTTGAGTGTCTGAGAGTTTGAGCATCTGAGGAGTCTCGTATTCATAGGCTTCTCCATGATTCCTTGCATTGAATCAATTCATTTGGCGAGCCTTGGTTTATGGAATTTGTCTCCATAATTTGTCTTTATTGGTGGATGATTTGGTATTAATTTGAACCAAACCAGTTAACCAGATAATTTTAATTGATGAGGAATTCAAGGGTAAGCCAAAGTCAATGGATGATGAATTAACTTTGATTCAAACCATAAGGTTTAAGCTGGACGGAGTTAACCTGGTATTAATTTGGTAAATTAACCAAAGTCACTAATTTTATTTTATTTTTTGTCAAAGAACCAAAGTCACTAATTTGACAAACTGATTTGGTACGAATTTAAACCAAATCACTTAACTTGGTAATTTAACCAAATTAACCCTTTTGACCAATTAGCTAAATTAACCTTCCTGGCCAATTCCTTGATGGTCAATTTCCTTGATTTGGATTTGGTTTCAATCAACGCCAATTTCCTTAATTTGGATTTGTATTAATGAGTTTAGGGTTACAATCTCTGTGGCTTATTCTTTACAAGAATATTCCTCAAATTCCATATCTAGTGTTGAGATTTGATCCAAGGGTGGTAAGTACTTAATCTTGAATTAGGACAAGATTTCTTCAAGGGTTGTCGAGGCGCTTGATCTTGAACAAATCAGGACCAAGAGCGGTGTCACGTGGTGGGTGGTATTCGACTTTAGTATGGATAAATCGGCATGTGTTTGTTGCGCTTGTTGATTCTCCATGAGCTTGATGAACACAAGAGTGTTTGTGCTCTTGCATTTAGGTTTGGTTGTGGTGCGTTTAGAATTTTGTACTAGACTACTTGTGTACCCTTTGCGGGATCAAACCAACATAGCTCCAAATTGCGAACTTGGGTGTGGCTTTGTGCCATTTTGACTAGTTTAGTAATTAATAGGAAATTGACCAATTAATTTGATATGGTTCGCATCCACAGAATTCGAAGTGGTTCGTATCCACTAATTTTAAGTGGTTTGCATCAACTAATTTTAACTTGTTCGGATCCACTAATTTGGCACCTTGGAAGTTATCTTCATGCACTTTGATTTTTCATCGCTTGGACCCAGTGTACCTCTTCCATGCCATACATCCTTTACTTGTCTTGAATCCTCGCATTTATAGGCCTCTCCATGTCATGATTGAGACTTGATTGGTATTTATTTGGACCAAATCAATTAATTTGGCAATTTGACTTGATTCATGAAAGAGCCAAGACTTGATTCAGACTTGATTCGTGTGTGATTTGATTTCATCAAATAATCCTGATTTGATCCAGTTATTTTTTATTTAATCAAATAAATTAATCTACTTCATGCTTAATATGGCCACCCTAATTTGGCCAATCTCTCTCATTTGGCATCCATTTCATGTGTTAATTATTTCTTTTAATTTAAATCAATTAATTTGTTTGATTTAAATCAAGGTTAATATTGATAATTCCTTAATTGTTTTCCGGTTAGTATCAATGCGTGTTATTCTTGATGACTCGTCCGATTTTCATTAGTCACATGTCATGTGTGCAACTTGTGAGATCTACGGTGCATGCCACGTAAGCCCTGACATGTCAAAATTTTAATTTGTTGGTGAGTATTATTTCACCAAAATTTCGATGTCTACAGACAAATAGAGCTAAAAGTCATTCTAAAATTCGTCATAAGAGGAAGGCATGCTTCATTTTCTAGGGGTTTTTCCTTTGACTACTTGAAATTATTATTTGCTTGACCAACAAAATTTTGTCAAACAAAGTAACTTTCCTCGACGAAATAAAAAATTTGGTCGGGCAAAAGTGATCAATGTTTACTGTTTTTTTCAAAGACTTTAGGCGACGAAAATATTCGACGCGCAAACAAATTTTATCATGCAAAGATTTCACGCCAAGGAAAAAAATTGGTTAGTATTATGCCACTTTAACCCTACGGAAACCAAGTTCGTTGGGTCAAAAATTCGTCAGCCATAGGAATATTTTATGATTCAAGGTTTAGGGTTTAGGTTTTATAAGTTGTTGGATAAAGTGAAGATTTTGTCAGGCAAAGGTGAGAGACATTTTTACATATCCAATTCCTTTGATAATTTCAAAGTCTACGAAACTAATTTCCACGATCCCACTATCAAACTTGCTTGAATATAGTACGAGATAACATACACCAAAGATCACCCAAATGCAAGTTTCCAGGATTAGGTAATGAGGCGAAATTCTTTGATGGTTAGAATTGTGTCATCCCGATTTAACGGTTATTTTAGCTTTGATTTTGATGATTTTTTACAAATACATCCTCGACCTAGAAAAAATGTACCCAATCATCAATTTATAGTATTTACACTAATAGATACCACAAAACCTTACATTTTACTTAATAGATGTGACATCCCACATCGCCCAGGGGAGTAATCCTTATATGTATATTCTCATCCCTACCTAGCACGAGGCATTTTGGGAGCTCACTAGCTTCGGGTTCCATTGGAACTCCAAAGTTAAACGAGTAGCGCGCGAGAGCAATCCCAGGATGGGTGACCCATTGGGAAGTTCTTGTGTGAGTTCCCAGAAACAAAACCGTGAGGGCGTGGTTGGGGCCCAAAGCGGACAATATCATGCTACGGTGGTGGAGCGGGCCCAGGAAGTGATCTGCCCCGGGCCGGGATGTGACAATAGAAGTATAGAATAAACCCTAAGTGTTTGTCAAATCTATTATATTTACGAGATAGTGGGATACACAGTCTACAAAACTAATTTCCACAATCCAACCATCAAACATGCTTGAATATAGTACAAGACCGCAAACATAAAAAATTACTGAAAACAAACTTTAGGGATTTGGTAACGGGACGAAACCTTTCGACAGTTAGAAACGTATCATCATGATTTAATGGTTATTTTAGCTCCAATTTTGATGATTTTATAATTAGAATCCTCAAGCCTAGAAGAATATAATGAATTGATCCGATAATCTATTTATAATATTTACACTAATGGTTACCACAAAAACTTACGTCCGCTTAATAAAAGTATAGAATAAACTCTAAGTGATTGTTGAATATATTGTTTTGATGGGATACACAGTCTATGAAACTAATTTTCAGAATCCAAATGTCAAACTTATTTGAATATAATAAGAGATCACAGCAGCCAAAAATCACCCAACTGCAAGTTTGCAGGACTAGGTTAACGAGACGAAATCCTTCAACGATTAGAAATGTATCATCACTATTTAAAGTTTACTTTAGCTCTGATTTTAATATTTTTTTTTTATTAGCAGGGATGCTAGGGAAAAACCACAAATTGAATTGACCTGATTATCAAATTCGATGAATTTTTAACTGTTTGAAAATAAATAAAAGAAAAAGAAGGGAATTTGAATTTTTGGGTTTTGTCCGACGAAATTGGTAAATTTCGTTTGGCAACGTTACCTATTTCATTGGGCAACAATACTAAATTTGTCGTGTAAACTTTTTTGCTCCCTTTTTATTTATTTATTTTGTCAAAAATTTAACTGGGAGGACATGTCTATGTAATCTTTATCTGACGAATTGGTCATTTTGCCCAACCAAAAAAAAAAAAAAAAAAAGCAGGTAGCATATAATACATGTGTCACATTTGTTTACGTTTGCTTGATGAATATTTTAGGATTGCTCGACGAATGGGTTCGTCAGGCAAAAATCATGAGATTTTATAACAGGCTGAGAGTTTTCTTCTTTCTTCCTCATGTTGTTTCTTCTTATTTTTTCTTCCTCCCCCCTTGCAAATTCTCATCCCCTCTCAGCTCTCCATCACTCGCCATCTCTCTCTCTCTCTCTCTCTCTCTCTCTCTCTCTCTGAGGTATGATTTAAAACTTTTTCAAATTTTTTATTTTTTTTTATTTTTATTTTTTTTATATTTGAAATTTTATGCTTTTAATTGCTTGATTTATATGTGAAATGTTGTGCATGCATATTTGTGAATTTGTGTGGGGAAGGGGTGGGTTGGGTTGGGTTGGGTTAAGGTGCGTACGGGGAAAAGGGGTAGGGTCAGTTAGGCCTGACAAACGGGTCGTGTCTGTCGTGTTCATGTCGTTTTCGTGTAACACTTGTTATCTTGACAGATAGTGTCGTGTCACACCAGTTATCTTAACGGGTCCTTAACAGGTCCGGTCACTTTACCCGACCCATTATGACCCATTAAGAAAAATATATTTTTTTCTTAAATTTGCACATACCACACATTTGCACATAAATAATACTTTAAAACATTAAAACACATTTGTCGTTTAAGTACTACATCTACACTCGAAAATAAGAGCCTAATAAACTAACATCCATACACTACTAGTCTATTACAAAATATTAAATGTGCAAGGATATGCAAAATGAAAGAGTTTTTGTTTTCAAGGTTGTCAAGCCTTTCTCAAAAGTTTAAACCTTGCCAATGGAACTCAAAGCTTGCATGTTATTCCTTTTACAAAATCCTCAATTTTCATCGATTATCATGACATATTATTTTGTAGTATCCACTAGTGTAAATATTTAAATTGAAGATCGAATTCATTCATTGTATTCGTATAGGATCAAGGAGTGTAGCTGTAAAAACTCATCAAAATCAGAGTTAAAATAACCGTTAAATCGAGATTTTTCGTTGATGACCGTCGATAATTTTATCCCGTTACTTGATCTCTGAATGTTTTTTTTTTTGCAATTTTTTGCGTGTGGGATCTTGAAGCATATACAAACAAGTTTGACGGTTGGATCATTGAAATTAGTTTCGTAGAATGCGTATCCCATCAAAACAATAGATTCACTAACACTTAGAGTTTATTTGTACTTTCATTAAGTATTATCCACTGGTGTAAATATTTTAAATTGAAGATCAAGTTCATTCATTGTATTCATATAGGGTCAAGGAGTGTAGCTGTAAAAAATCATCAAAATCGAAGTTAAAATAACCGTTAAATCCTGATTCTTCGTTGATAACCATCAAAAAGTTTTGTCCCATTACTAGATTTCTGAACGTTTGTTTTTCACGATTTTTGGCGTATGCGAAACAAGTTTGACGGTTGGATCGTTGAAATTAGTTTCGTAGAATGCGTATCCCATCAAAATGATAGATTCACTAACACTTAAGAGTTTATTCATGCTTTCATTAAGTATAACATAAGATTTTGTGGTATCCACTAGTGTAAATATTTTAAATTGAAAATCAAGTTCATTCATTGTATTCATATAGGGTCAAGGAGTGTAGGTATCATCAAAATCAAAGTTAAAATAACCGTTAAATCATGATTTTTCGTTGCTAACTGTCAAAAAGTTTTGTCCCAATACTTGATCTCTGAATGTTTATTTTTTTCGATTTTTGACGTATGCAATCTCGAAGTATATACAAACACGTTTGATGGTTGGATCGTTGAAACTAATTTTGTAGAATGCGTATCCCATCAAAACAGTAGAGTCACTAAAACTTAAGAGTTTATTCATGCTTCATTAAGTATAACATAAGAATTTGTGGTATCCACTAGTGTAAATATTTTAAATTGAAGATCAAGTTCATTCATTGTATTTGTATAGGGTCAAGGAGTGTAGCTGTTAAAAATCATCAAAATCGGAGTTAAAATAATCGTTAAATTGTGATTTTTTGTTGATAACCATCAAAACCTTTTGTCCCGTTACTTGATTTCTGAATGTTTGTTTTTTGCGATTTTTGGCGTATATGATCTTGAAGCATGTACAAATAAGTTTGATGGTTGGATCGTTGAAATTAGTTTCGTGGAATGCGTATCCCATCAAAACGATGGATTCACTAACACTTAAGAGTTTGTTCATACTTTCATTAAGTATAGCATAAGATTTTGTAGTATCCAGTGGTGTAAATATTTTAAATTGAAAATCAAATTCATTCATTGTATTCATATACGGTCAAGGACTGTAGCGGTAAAAAATCATCAAAATCAGAGTTAAAATAACTATTAAATCGAGATTTTTCGTTGATAACCGTCAAAAAGTTTTTTTTGCGATTTTGGCGTATGCGATCTTGAAGAAAATACAAACAAGTTTGACTGTTGGATCGTTGAAATTAGTTTCGTAGAATGCGTATCCCATCAAAATGATAAATTCACTAACACTTAAGAGTTTTGTTCATACTTTCATTAAGTATAACATAAGATTTTGTGGTATCCACTAGTATAAATATTTTTAATTGAAGATCAAGTTCATTCATTGTATTCATATAGGGTCAAGGAGTGTAGATATAAAAAACAATCAAAATCGGAGTTAAAATACCGTTAAATCGTGATTTTTCGTTTATAACCGTTGAAAATTTTTGTCCCGTTACTTGATCTCTGAATGTTTGTTTTTTACGATTTTTTGCTGATGTGATCTCAAAGCATATACAAACAAGTTTGATGGTTGGATCGTTGAAACTAGTTTCGTAGAATTCGTATCTCATCAAGTTCAATGGTGTGTGTATATATATATATTTATTAAGTAGATTTAAATTTATTTATTTTGTGCGTTAAACACTTAAGAAATTGAATGGTATGTATATTTAAGCCGATGCAATGGTCACCAATTTTTAATATATATATATATATATATATTTTATAGTTTTTAGGGGTATAAAATTGTTAAATTAATATATATAATTATTATAGTATTTTTTTTAGGGTGAAAAATTATTAAATTAGTAATTTGCTTATCGTGTATCGTATTATCCACGTGTATACCCGAACCAACCCGTTATCTTTACAAGTGCTTATCGAGAAAAGGGTTCAAGGTGGCGGCGGGCGGGTAGGGTGGGTAGACTGAGCTCAAGTGGCTGGGATGGTTGGGCTTGTTGGGTGGGTTGGGCTTGGGTGGGCTCGATCAGTTGTTTTTCTAATTTTCTTAGTAGGATTTTTAGAATTATTACGAAATTTTTGGAATATTAGAAAAGTTTGAATTATTATAAATTTTAAGAAATATTGGATATCATGAGCAACGATCTTTGCCCGACAAATTTTCATCTGGCAAAATATTAGGCAACGAAATCACTTCATCTGTAATATGGTGTTTTTTGTAGTGTTTATACATAAATAAACTCTCTTTTTTAACAAACAACAAAATAATTTAAATAAACTCTCTTTTTTAACAAACGACAAAATAATTTATCTAAATTTATTTAAACCACGAAAAATGAGATTCCAATTAACTTAAGTGTAAATAATAGAGCTGCCAACTTAATAAAACTTAGATCTCCGAAGAAACTCTTTCCTTTTGTATTTCAAGAGAAAGTCTCTATGTCGGGCGGACGATACGTTTAGAGAAGTTCCACAAAGTTAAGAGAAAGTTAAGAGGAAGTTGGAAATAAAGCACTAGAACACGAGAAAATTTTTATTGTGATAAGAATACAAGTGATACATCATATGTTTTAATAAAAGTGGTGGGAGATTTTATTTTTTTAAGTTATTAATATTTTAGCACACATATTCTACTATTTGTACCGATCACACTGAAATATATTGAAACACAGCAATTGGTACTAAAAAATAAAGTTTCAAATAAGAAAGAAATTGTGTTCAATAAATGCAGCAATGTGGTAGGTGCGATCGCTACGTTGCATGCTTTTTTGGTCCTGCACTTTCGGAACGTCGGCAGTGGGATGAGCTTAAATGACCATGTCTCCATTTTTCCACTAACATAAGAAAAATAAAGAGAATAAAAAAAAAGAAGCATGTCTTTTTCCAGCTCGGCTAAGCTGATTGGCCAACCTAGATTATTCATTCCTGGGGTTTGCTATTCATTCGGGATTCGTACATGCGAATATTCAATTATTTAATTTAGGGATATGTATGTACATGTTGAAATGTTTCACATCGAATAGAGATAAAAAAAAAAAAAAAGAACTTTAAATATTTAAATTCTACTTCAACTAATATCGAAGTCTTTTGTAATAAAATCTCACACATGTCGAATTATGCATGTGGTAATTAACAAGTTGGGGGACAACATCGGTGTTGTTGGAAGTGGGTCTTTGACCCGTTGCTCTGATAATGTGACATGGTATCAGAGCCAGGAAGTGGGCCTGTATTGCTACGTGATGGGTGGGTCCCCTTAGGCCTTGGTGACGATGGTGGCTCCCTTGGCCCCATGTGTTGGGTGAGTCTCAATGCCTCTACGTGGTTGCCAATGTGTAGATATCTCACATGTGACCCACTAATTGAGTCTCACTTAGGTGGACGTGTTGAAAGATCCCACATGAAATCCACTTCAATATCTGACATTTACAAGACATGACATTGCTTACTCTGTAAACATGGTTTGTCAAGTCGTGTACCAGCTTGCAAATTCACATTTTCTATTGGTAAAACAAATTGTTAGGTATTTGCAAGGGACAATGCAATGTGGTTTAGTCTAAAATCATATTCAGACCAAATTGGACAACTGATATAAATACTAGAATGTCAGTTACTGGCTATATCGTTTATTTAGGCCCTAATCCAATTTTATGGCAATCCAATAAACAAGATACGGTGTCTAGAAGTTCAATTGAAGTAGAGTTCATTGCATTTGCTCACTGTGATGGTGATGTTCCATGGATTAGATTGGTTTTTAAGGATTTACATCTGGTTGTTTTTGCACCAACGTTGCTGGATTGTGATAATTTGTCAGCCTTAGCTCTTAGCTCAAAGCCTGTGTTTCACTCCAAAATCAGGCACTTGGATACAAATTATCATTATGTGAGAGAGAAGGTGCAAAAGAAGGAATATAATTGTTCAACATGTACCGATTGAGGAGCAACCTCCAAAATTGTGGTTCTGTGAATAAAAAGCTCTTCATTCATCCTGATGGATAGGCACCAGTTTATTCATCTATAATGATGTGATTCTAGAGAGTGACAAGGATAATTACCTTATGAATCAGAAGCAAAAGTGATGTATTTTTTTTCTTTTCTTTTTGATCTATTGTTGTAGTTCTTGACCTCTAATTTGTGGTTTGATGCATGTTATTGTAAACCTTGCTATAATCTAATGAAGAAGAAGGAAGGCAGATGAAAGCAGAAAATGTTTATAGAAGAAGATAGTGAGAACCAAAGAGCTTTTCGTATTCAACTACACAGAAAGAATGATTACAATCTGTTAGAGTTTACATGTTTATACATTCCTTATAACTACCCAATCTAACTACCTTCCTTATCTAATGACAAGTGGCATCTTGTAAGCCATTGGATCACTATCCTTAACTTCCCCCCTCAAGCTCAGGAGAGGAGTAACCTAACCTGAGGTTGTTACAATGCGTTTGAAACAATGGAGCAGACAATCCCTTAGTTAAAATATCAATAAACTGATCACTTGAGGTAACAAATTGAACCTGCAGCAACCTTTTAGCAGCTATTTCTCTCACAAAATGGATGTCCACCTCAATATGTTTAGTTCTCTGATGCAAAATTGGATTACAAGATATTGATATTGCTGGCATATTGTCATAGAAAAGAATAGGTGGAGTAGTAACTAGAATTTTGAGGAAGTCAAGTAATTGTTTAATCCAGTCAAGTTCAGCTATAGTGGTGGATAAGGCCCTGTATTCAGCCTCAGTGGATGATTTAGAGACTGTTTGCAGGTTCTTAGAAGACCAAGAGATGGGGTTATGACCAAGGAATACTACAAAACCGGTTGTTGATCTCCTATCATTGGAATCACCAGCCCAATCAGCGTCTGAGAAAGCATTTAAGTCCATAGAACCTGTCACATAGTTAATGCCAAGCTTGACAGTACCCTTAAGGTATCTGAGAATCTGATTAACTACAACATAGTGTGATTCCATAGGTTTGTTCATGAACTGACACACCTGATGTACTACAAATGCAATATTCGGGCTTGTAAATGTTAGGTAATGTTAAGCTCTAACTATACCCCTTTAAAGTGCAGCCTATTATATGGTAAATAGGGTGTTGCACAAGATTTTGATTCTAACATCTCAGTCTTTGTAAGAAGATCAGTAACATACTTTGCTTGTGATAGGAATAAGCCATCTGCATGTTGAATGATCTGAATTCCCAGAAAATAGTGTAAATGACCTAAATCCTTGACTTCGAATTCCTTGGTTAATGCAGCAATGATATCATCAATAATAGATGTAGTGCTTCCAGTGATTATTATATCATCCACATATAATAGGAGGATCATAACTGAGGAACCACCTTGCTTCACAAAGAGAGATGAATCTGCATAAGTTGCATTAAAGCCAATAGTAGGTAGAAAACTGGTGAATCTATCATTCCAAGCCCTCGGGGCTTGCTTAAGGCCGTACAAAGACTTATGGAGTTAGCAAACATAATCTGATTGTTGGACATCAAGAAATCCAAGTGGTTGAGACATATAAACCTCCTCCTGCAATGTGCCATGAAGAAATGCATTCTTCACATCTAGTTGTCTTAGTTTCCAACCAAAATTAGCTGCCAAGGCCAACATAAGTCTTACAGTAGTGGGTTTGACTACGGGACTAAATGTTTCCCCATAATCAACTCCTTCTTCCTGATTAACACCTTTAGTAACTAGCCTAGCCTTATACCTCCCAATTGTTCCATCAACATTCTTCTTAATCTTGAATACCCATTTACATCCAACTAAGTTTTTAGCTGAAGGTAAAGGTACTAAAGTCCATGTGCCCTAAGAATGTAATACATAAAGCTCCTCCTTCATTGCATTGACCCAAACTTCACTCATTAATGCTGACTTATACGTGGCAAGTTCAACAGTTGATAAGTCTACCCCCCCTCGATTCTTATGATTTGTTGTTAATAGAGCCTTCTTCTTGGAAATCTCACTTTTTGACCGAGTTTGCATTGGATACAAATTTAATAGAGGAATGGGGAGTACCACTTGTACTCTTTCCGGTTGGAAATTAGGGATCATAGGGATAGTTGAAGAAGATGACTGTTCAATTGCATTAATGGATTGTGAAGAATGTTGCACTACTGGAGTATCAGAGGATGGTGATATGGAAACAGGTGGTGGAGAATCTAGAGGTGTTGAATGTGGTATTAAGGTAGGCTAATGAGGACTAGAATGTGATGGGGATGAAATATGAGTATTTACAATCGGAGATGTAAGCATATTTTGAAGATTAGGAACTGGTATAGGTATTGATGCTGATATAGGTGATGATCTAGACACTGGTAATGGATTTGTAGAAGCCAAAGATGAGTAAGGAAACTCCTCATCGAAGATGACATGTCGAGAAATAAATACTTTCTTTCTAGACACTTCATAACATATGAAACCTTTGTCTTTGGAAGCATAACCAAGAAAGACACATTTACTGGTTCTAGGTTGCAGCTTGTTTGAATTAAAAGGCCTTAACAGTGGGAAGCATAAGCAGCCAAAAATTCTTAAATGGTTGACTTCAGGGACAGATCTAAATAGGACTTCAAATGGTGATTTATGATGAGGTGTTTGAGTAGGCATTCTATTAATAAGGTAGATTGAGGTTTGACACGCAAAGGACCAGAAACTTGGAGGTAACTGAGCTTGTTGTAACAGAGTGATGGATGTTTCAATAATGTGTATGTGCTTCCTTTCGGCTAGACCATTTTGTTCAGGTGTGTGAGGACATGACATGTGATGAGTTATTCCATTTTGAACTAGAAAGGATTAAAATTGCTTTCCTATTTATTCACCCCCACCGTTGCTTTGTAAGGTTTTAATGGAAACAGAGAAATGATTTAACACATACTGATAAAAGGCAGGAAAGATAGAACAAACAGCTGATTTATTAGTGATAAGAAAAATCCAATAGTATCTTTTATACTCATCTATGAAGGTGACATAGTATTTAAAACCTTCTATAGATAGACAAAGAGCAGGGCCCCACACATCACTATGAACAATCTCAAATGGTTTATTAGATTTTGACAAAACAGGTGTAAAAGGTAATCTGCTAAATTTTCCCTCTAAACATGTAGTACACAACATTGGAGAAGAATCTAGTACAACAGGTATGTTGGATTTTTTAAGAAGGATTAAAGGGATGACGTAGTCTGCTATGCCATAAGCTAGAGTTGACTTGACGACCGAGAAATGTAGCGGCTGGAAAATTTGGTTTGGAGTATATAGATTTGGTAGGCATAGGAATATGGTACAATCCATTATTGCATAGGCCTTTGAACAGTACTCTCCTTGTGATTTTGTCCTGAATCCAAAAACAGAAAGCATAAAAAATTAGCCAACAATTGTTATCAAGGCATATTCTATGTATTGAGAGTAAGTTTTGAGTAAGTTTAGGCACACAAAGCACAAAGTTCAACTTTAATTTGTGAGCAGAAGTTTGTAAAACAGAAGAGCCCACATGAGATACACTCAGACTTTCACCATTGGCAGTCTGAATCATTTCTGTGGATGGATATGGTGTAGCCAGAGACAGATTGCTTAGATCAGCAGTTATATGGTTTGTAGCACCTGAATCAGTAAGTCATACTTGCAGTGGATTCAATTGTTATCCTAAAGGTGGTGCTGAAGCATTAACATGATATGCATTCATGGATGACTGAGGAGTTAGACCATTGGAATTTTTGAAGTGACAGAACTGAGCACTATGGTTTCTTTTTCCATAGATTTGACAACCTTCGGGAATTGGAGAATCAATGTTCCTAAATCTGCATCTTCAATTAGGTAGAATCGTAATCCCCTCTCTCCCATCTTCAATTTGGTATTTTACATAAAATTGGTTGGAAAAGCATCCCATGGTTTTCGAGGGTGAGTGGTCGAGGAGCAAGGCGAGGAGGAGAGAGGGAGAGAGAGGGAATAGTCTTAGCTAGTCCCATGGTTTTCAAGGGGTTTCATCAAGACCAGCTAGTCCTAAATTTAGTCTAAGCGGTTGAGACTTAGTCTCATTAAACCTAGTCCCTGTCAGGAGCAAACATGGGACTAGACTAATCCAATCTAGTACACTTTAATGAGGGCAAACAAATGCCCCCTTAGAGTTTACATGTTTATACATTTCTTATAACTACCCAATCTAACTACCTTCCTTATCTAATGACAACTGGCATCTTGTAAGCCATTGGATCACTATCCTCAACAATTATATCTATCTTTTGCTCATAGTTTTGTGCAAATTGTGCTTCAACCTATAATAGTGAGTTTGCATAATCCTCCAAAGTATGTATTTTCTTAATCTAGTGGCAAATCTAGAATTTTAACTTTAGGATGTCCCAATATATACAATCTACATTTTTTTAAGATGGAAATAAAACTAAAAATTGAAGAGGTGGCACCCAAATTTTCTTTTGGTCTGAACTTAGCTCGGTGTATGAGAGTGAGTGTTTGTGGTGGAAAGAGAACCAAAAACCGAAGAAGCAAGCTCCTTTCTTGAAATATTGTAGTATATGGGTTTTTCTTTTTAATTTATTTCATATTACATTTTAGTGAGGGCTGTAAACACAAAAATCTCGTAGCAAATGAGACAAGAACATGTGTACAAAATAAAGATTGTATTAATTTGAATGTATCTCTTTACAATTTGAATCGTCTACTTCGATCTCCAAAATGTAAGGTGTGTAGTGTTGTTGATTCGATGGTCACGATGACTTGATCTTGAATGAACGAATGCCTCAAGGTTTTGGCTAGCAGTGATGGAAGCATTGGCACATCTAGTGGTGCTTGATTATTCTTCTCAAGAACGACGAAGAACACAGAGAGTTTTTCGAGTCTAGAGTGTTTGAGCATTTAGGGGGTTTGAGAGCTTCAGAGTTTCGAAGCTTCAATTTCTTGGTGTGAATGATTTTCTGGACCCCTTTCTTTGTCTTGGAGCCTCGTATTTATAGGCTTTCCAAGTCTTACCTATGGATCTGTTTTGGCCTCCATCTGGGTTTGATTAATTGACGATAGAACCAAGATTTCATTTGTGGCTTGGTTTGTGATTTGACTCCATCAATTAATATTTGATTTAATTTAAATTAAAACCAAATAACTCATTTCCATCAAGTGTTGACACGTGTCCCTCTTAATGGCTCGTTTGGTTTTGATGAGTCACATGACATGTGCACGAGTTGTGAGACCCATGATGCATACCACATAAGCCTTGGCATGTCAAAACTTTAATACGTTGGTGAACATTTACTTCACCAAAATTTCAAAGTTACAAGTGCATTGCATAAAAAGCAACATTTTACTTGAGCAAAACACAAATGTTTTGGTAGAAAATTTATGGCAGCTCATCTCATATTCTTCCCAGCTTGTCTGTAAATCTGCAACAAACAACCATGGCTACAAGGCGTCACCACCATCATCACATCTTCTCTGCAGATCAGCCTTTGCACATCCATATAACCAAAGAGGTCCCGACCACCTGTCCACCACTACCTTTTAAAAGAATCGAGAGGTCCTTGAAGGTCCTTCAAAGGATCTTTTACCGGCTTTCAAGTGGCCTCGGGACTACCCGAGTCTCTCTATAGATCTGCCTTTACCCTGATCTACTAATGAAATTCTCCATTTTTTCAAAATAAATAAATAAATAATTCAAGATTCTAAAAAAGGCTAAACACCAGTCGAGCGTTGGACTGGAACTAGGCAAACTAAGCGTATTTAATTATATTATTATATAACATATAAATAGATACCTACTTACACTCTAAAGAGAACTATACTTGTATTGAGAATTGAGAAAAGTTAAAACTTAAGCCATCATAGCCTTGCCATTGAAAACCTACTTTCAAAGTCTGAGTAGGCTGCAAAATGAGCCCAGGTGATGACGTGTCTAGGCAACAACAACTGCAATAAAAGGCACAAATAGAGTCAGAGTCAGCGCGAGTGGAGGTGAAAGAGAGAGAATGTGTATTTGCGGAGATGCAAGGAGAAGAGAAACATGAACTGGTGAAGAGAATTAGTGTAGTTTACCCAGAAAACCATTCAACTTAATTACAAAATAAAAAAAAAAACAATGGAACCGTAAACCCTGAACCCCTTGGCCCCTACTCGATTTTCTTTTACGTTTTGGCCTAAATTGTATTGGTCTTCCACCACCCAGCACAACCGATTTTTAAAACAGTGAAATAAGCACCGTTTAGGCCGATTTTTAGAATAGTGAAATAATTAAATGAAGCATGCACTGCAAACTCAAGACTTGTTTTAATAGGGTAAAGCTGAGTGGCCACTGTTCAAACAAACTTAAAGCTTGCTTGGAAAGGAAAAAACATGCGAATGTGCAAATTTAAGCTATGGCTTTTCTACAAATATTATATTGGATAGTACGAATGTATTTTACAAATGATAACAATGAAGAGGATTCAAAATTTTAAAAAGAGATACTTGGTAACTTTTTCAACTAATTTCTAATATACGTTTAATCATACACATATTGTATCATATTAAGACCAAATTGGACAACTAATATAAATACCAGAATGTCAGTTATTGGTTATATCATTTATTTGGGCCCTAATTCAATTTCATGGCAGTCCAATAAACAAGCAATGGTGTCTATAAGTTTAACTGAAGCAGAATATAAAGCACTTGCTCACTGTGATGATGATATTTCATGGATTAGAATGGTTCTTAAGGATTTACATCAGGTCGTTTTTGTACCAACATTGCTATATTGTGATCATTTGTCAGCCTTAGCTCTTAGCTCAAATCATGTGTCTCACTCCAGAATCAAGCACTTGGATACATATTACCATTATTTGAGATAGAAGGTGCAAAGAGGGGATCTAATTGTTCAATATGTGCCCACTGAGGAGCAACTTCAAAGTTGTGGTTCTGTGAATAAAAAGCTCTCCATTCGTCCTGATGGATAGGCACGAGTTTATTCATCTAGATTGATGTGATTCAAGAAAGACGAGGAAAATTCCCTTACGAATCAGAAGGGAAAGTGATGTTTTTTTTTTCTTTTCTTTTTGATCTATTGCAATAGTTCTTGACCTCTAATTTGTGGTTTGATGCATGTTATATCTGTCTTTTGCTCATAGTTTTGTGCAAATTGTGCTTCAACCTGTATTAGTGAGTTTGCATAATCCTCCAAAGTTTGTAATCCTTGATCTAGAGGCGGATTCAGAATTTTAACCTTGGGTGGCTCTAGTATATGCAATCCATGATTTTTTAAGATGTAAGAAAACTCAAAATTGAAGAAATGAGTAGCCAAAATTTTCTTTTAGTCTGAACTTAGTGTTGAGAGTTACCCCACATTGGTGAGGGGCAAGGTTTGCTATGTGCTTATATGGTCTTGGGCTATTCCCTATATGGCTAATTAGTTTTATGGTAGAACCTCAATTTCATCATGGTAGGTTGTCCTCGTGTGAAGCCAAACAGCCACACGCACTTCACGTCACCCAATTGTTGTCCACATGTAGGCTTGAAAATCCACCACACATGCGGGGGCGTGTTGAGAGTTGTCCCACATCGGTGAGGGACAAGGTTTGCTATGTGCTTGTATGATCTTGGGCTACTCCCCATATGGTCAATTGGTTTTATGATAGAACTTCAATTTCATCACTTAGCTGGGTGTATGAGAGAGTTTGTGGTGGAAAAAGAACTAAAAACCGATGAAGTAAGCTCCTTTCTTGAAATATTGCAGTATATGGGTTTTCTTTTTATTTCATCTTACATTTTAGTGAGTGCATTGAATAAAACGCAACATTTTACTTAAGCAAAACACAGTTTTTTTGTTGAAAAAATTAGGGCAGCGTGTCTTATATTCTTCCAAGCTTCTCTGCAAATCTGCAACAAACAACCATGGTTACAAGGCGTCACCACCATCGTTGCAGCTTCTCTGTAGATCAGCCTTTGCACAATTGTGGAATCAAAGAGGTCCCAACAACTTGTCCACTACTACCTTATAAAAGAATCTAGAGGTCCTTGAAGGTCTTTCAAAGGATCTTTTACCGGCTTTTAGGTGGTCCTGGAACCACCCAAGTTTCTTTATAGATCGGCCCTTACCTTGATCTATTAATGAAATTCTCCATTTTTCATAATAAATATATAAATAATTTAAGGTTCTGAAAAAAAACTAGGCATTAATCAAGCATCGGGGTATGACCTGTTAACTACATTGCAAAATATAAAGTTGGTACAAGGGAAAAGAAAGATGATAGAGAGAAAACTAGAAAGATTGTATTGATTGAATGGATAAAATGTATACAAAATGAACTTCATGAAATACTAGCTATACAATCCCTTATATAGCCATATATTCCAATTACAATAATACCCTTCTAACTATATTTCTGTTATATCAGTTATTACCCCCCCTTCAAACTAAACTTGGAGTATCCAAGTGAAGTTTGAGCTAGCCAGGTATTTGAGACTGATCTGGAGTTGTTGACACTAAGGCACTGTGACTGGACCCTTTTTGGAACCTTGGATTTGCTGCAAACTGGTGACGTGCATCTTGAATTACAAACTCATCCATTGGTGGTAAGTCTTCAAGCTTTGTGAAGGTGACAATTACTCTGATAGTAGGAACCACTGGGATAGCAACCTTGACTGGAAATGTACCCATTGGAAGCTTAGTTGTAAGCAGCTCCCTCAAACGACGAATTGCCTTAACCTTGTTTGCTAAAATATCAAGGAATGGCAACAGTTCCTCGATTTGTAATGGAAAGCTTGGGGAAAGCCAGAGGATTGGCCTTAATCCTTTCTTATACTCATTCTCCTTGCGAGCATCATGGTGATGATTCCTGTTATCAGAACTTGTGGAAGAAGACGACCAAACTGAACCTTGTATCATCCTTTCAAACAAACATATTGCAGATACAATCTCTCCATCCAAAAAACCAACATTCCTCTGCCTCTCACAGGATCTTCACAAAGGAGTTGTAGCACACCCTCATGCCGGTTATAACAATTTCTCGCGGGTTTACCCTTCGTGGGATTTACCGTCAACAATCTCATTCAACTTGGCTTCGGCCTTTAATATTTACAAAAAAACAGAAAATTAACAAACTATAGTGCGGCATCGGCCTGAACTATAGCACCACGGGATCGCCCTTTGTGGATTTTACCAAAAACAACTTCTTTGAACAATGGCATCGGCCTTCACAATTTCAACAATTTCAACAACTGAAAATCAATATCTATGTAGGATTACCCTTCGTGGGATTTACCTACTCAAAACATGGGATTACCCTTCGTGGGATTTACCATTAACAACTTCTTCTAACTTCATCGAATAACCGGACTTACTGTAGATTCATGCTAACAACTGAGCTGGTTAGACTTGACATTATAGGCTGAGATAAGGGAAAATTACTGCACAAAACTCCTAACAGAGTTGCAGAAAATTAGTGAAGTAGAGAGACAAGAATCGGATACTGCAAAATTTGTTGAGTAATTCTACAATGAACACCCTAAAGATACAACCAGCAATCCTACTCGCACGAACACCAAGCGATGCTGCAGTTACCAGTCCTAGACCACCTTCTGACCGTTCACCCCAGTTTTATGATGAAGTCAACATGCAGCATTCTACTAACAATGTGTCACCGCCCATTTCACCAAACATATCAAGATTTGCAGAAAAATCAAATCCCATAAAATTGCAGCATATCAGTGAGAGAGAAAGAACTAGACACCATACACATTGCACAATCCAGCAATGACCAATATTCTTGAATCCAAATACCCCAAATATCACAAATACTGATCCCAGAGAAGATTCACAAGAAAGATGAACAACATAGTGATGCGAGAATTATACGCACACAAATTAAACCCTCTTTTCGTCAAATTGTAGTATATGTATAAGTAGGGATCGTTCTGGACCGGGGATTAGGAGGGATTGTTAATCACTTGGATTTGACTCAAAAACGTAAAATAACAATATGAATGTATTTCTAACTAATCTAACACTTTTAAAATAAATGGGGGATTGGTTTTGGATGAATTTAAACTAAATGCACAGATTCTAATTAAAACAGATTATAAAAACGAAATTGATAAAATAGAATGATGAAAAACTAGTTAGAGGGTTCCTTATCCACACATGAACATAAGCATATAATTTGACTCCCAGTTCTGACTTCAACAAACGATGAATGACAATGCTCCAAGTTAATTAGGTCCGCTTAAATTAACCTTCAGATTTCCCTAGATTCATTGGATTGAATGGGATACGCATTACAACCAAATTATTCCTAATCAAAGTCTCTCACATGGAATACGCATGATAGAGACATTCAACAAAGATCATTAAGTTCAACGGAAATCATAAACATCGACTAGGCATTCATAACTATGGGATACGCATGTTAATCCAGCCTAGGGTTTACTAAACACAATCGTGACTAGTGATTTTTACTACTCATGAATATAAGTTCATAACGATTAGGTGAAATTCCCTTATATCCTAGCATCAAGTTTTAGGCATGCAAATTAAGTGTCGACCCTCAACCCACATACATAAACAAGTTCTTAATCAAAACAGGAAAGTAACCCACATCTAAAGTTCATGAATTCATAACTGGAGTAAATCAAATCATAACCAACATATGTCCATGGCTTCAAATTCGCTTCTAACTAAAAAGAAATTAGTTTCACATGTTTAACATAATTGAATAACAAGTTAAATTAAACATGAAAACAGAAACAAGAAAAGAAAGAACAAATGGATGGAATTGAATGGATGGAAAGTTAGCTACGGGGTTCATCTCCACATATGTTATACTTGCATAATAAAACGATTTCCAATTGCATTTCAACAAATCATTAATTCTCAACGCCCCGGGTCAATTAGGTCCGCTTAAATTAACCGTCAAGTTTTCCTTAAGTTAATGAATTGGATGGGTTAGCGCAACGCAATTCACAACATTCTCCAAAAGTCCTTTACGTGAAAAGCACAATAAAGATACAATCAAAGATCATTAAGCATCATGAAAACTTTAAGTGTTGACGAGGCATTCGTTACTATGGAATACGCATGAAACTTATGCCAAGAATTCATTTAACGCGATTGTTTATAAGCAACCTCCACTACTTGTGAATATAAGTTCGTAACTATTAGGTGAAACTCACTTATATTCTAGCGTCATATTCATGCATGAAAATTAAGTGTACACTCTCAATAAACATACATAAATAAGTTATCAATCAAACGGTTAAACAAATTGAACCACAACTTATGAAACGCAATTAGAAGTAATCAAATCAAAATGCAAGCATAAACATATATTTCGAATCACCCCCTAGCTAAAGGGGGTTTAGTTTATTATAACTTTGAAATCAAAGAAACACCTAAACATTCCAACAACTCAAACTTGAATTGTATGAATGTTTAGGCACTCTTCTCTTCCATTCCTCATACGTACAAACAAAGAGAATTGAATTTAAACATTGAAATCAAAGAAACACCTAAACATTCCAACAACTCAAACTTGAATTGTATGAACGTTTAGGCCCTCTTCTCTTCCTCTTTATTGTAGCATAAGGTCTAAGGATAGTTGGTTTGGGGGAATGGAAGTGTGGAATGGAGTGAGGAGTGATGGAAATGGAAAGATGGTTTTGGATTCTAAGGGGACTCACGGTAAAGAGAAGTAATGGAAGTGTTTGTGGTGTGTTGTGTATGAAATGAGATGATGCTTGAATGAATGAATGCAAGGGTATTTATAGGGGGAATGGGAGAATATGTGGGTGATTGTTTAAGAGTGAATGTGGTTGTTATGATTGAGAGTGCATGTGGATGAAATAATGATGGAAAAAGAGCTAGGTTGTTGGTGTGTGAATGCATGTGTTGAATTGGTGGTGCAATGATGAAAGAGTAAGTGCATGTGTGTGTGAATGGTGGTGCAATGATGAAAGAGTAAGTGCATGTGTGTGTGAAAGAGTAAGTGCATGTGTGTGTGAATGGTGGTGTAATGATGAAAGAATAAGTGCATGTGTGTGTGAATGGTGGTGCAATGATGGTTTTGGGGTTGTGATGCATGTGAATGCATGTGGCTAAGGGTTGTTGATTGGGCTAGAGGTTTTGCATGGCTCAAAGGATTGTTTGATTGGGCTAGGCCCTTTGTTTTATGTCCAAAGTGCATACAAGGCTTTCAAATTCGTCCAACACTTTGGCTCCAAGCATATGCTATCCATTCCAAGCCCAATTTTGCTCCAAAATGCTCCAAAATGCATCTTTTTGCTTCCTTAACCATATGAACCTAAAAACACACGAAAATGGCTTAAACTACTAAAACAACTATGAATTAACAACATAGATGCACGAAAACAAGCTAAGTAAGTCGCCTAAATATGCTCCTATCACATAGTGAACATTCTCTTACTGAAACATTTAATCAAACAGGTTATATGCACTGTGAAAACCAGAAATCAAGAACCTGATAAGAACTTCAACCTTGACCCACTTTCATTCTTCAAGATTTCATCTTTGTCGTCTCCAATGGCGACTTACTTGTCTTCTTCACTATCCCTTTCTCTCTCTCTCTCTCTCTCGTGTTAATGGACAATCATTCCCTTGTACCGTGTGGTTTCCACTTCAAACCCACCGATCAAGAACTCATCCATTGCTTCCTCCGCAACTTTCTGATGGACAGACAGCCGCTACTGCTGCCGCCATACAACACCATCATACACGAGTGCAATCTCTTTGGCAACAGATCCGAACCCTCTGAGATATGGGAAGCCTATGAAGGAGGAGCTCAGCGCGCCGATCAAGCCTTGTATTTCTTCTCCGAACTCAAGAAATTAAACCCCATGGGTTCCCACATTGATCGAAAGATTGGAAGCGGAGGTACTTGGAATATTGGCAAGGCAGTTGCCACATGGGTTAATGGGACAGACGGAAACCCTTCGCCCATTGGACTAAAGAGAACCTTCTGCTACAAGAATGAAGGCTCGGAGGACAACGGCAGATGGTTACTTGACGACTTCCTGTTGTGAAATGGTGAGTCTCTGCTAGTTTGTGGAGATGAGAGCACCGTTTGGAAGCCTGATCGGTTCTAACCCCAGTGCTAACGGATCCCAGCCCAAACATGGCGTCGGCGAAGCAGTTGGTACTCGAACTCAGCAACCCCCAACTTCGTGAAAACGCGCTCATTGAACTCTCCAAGAAGAGAGAATTATTTCAAGACTTGGCAACAATCACGATCCCAACAATCGGACAAAAAACAACTCAAGAACAATTGCGGAAGCACCAAAAATCTAATAGAAATTTGAAGAGAAGCTAAACTAGGGGAAAAGAAAATTGTAACTACTACGAAGAAGAGAAACCACCAGAATCCATGGCGTGAGCCTGGTGGCTCTGATACCATGTTAACTACATTGCAAAATATAAAGTTGGTACAAGGGAAAAGAAAGATGATAGAGAGAAAACTAGAAAGATTGTATTGATTGAATGGATAAAATGTATACAAAATGAACTTCATGAAATACTAGCTATACAATCCCTTATATAGCCATATATTCCAATTACAATAATACCCTTCTAACTATATTTCTGTTATATCAGTTATTATGACCTAGGTAGACTAAGCACATTTAATTATTTATAGCATATATATAGGTGCCTACTTGCACTCTAAAAAAAACTATACTTGTATTGATAATTTAAAAAAGTTAAACCTTAAGCCATCATGGCATTGCCATTGAAAACCTACCCGCAAAGTCTAAGCAGGTTGCAAAATGAGCCCAGGTGATGACGCTTCTAGGCAATGACAACTACGAGAGACAGCACATATAGAGTCAGAGTCGACGTGTGCGGAGGAGAGAGAAAGAACACTTATGTGAGGATAGATAAGGAGAAGAGAAACATGAAACGGCAAGAGAAATAATATGGGTTCTTTTAGGGTAGGTTACCCAGAAAACCATTTAACTTAAGGAAAAAAAAATGGAACCGTAAACCCTGAACCACCTAGCCCCTAACCAATTTTTCCTTACATTTTGGCCTAACTTGCATCGATCTTCCACTGCTTAGCGCTTAAGCACTGCCTAAGCGGATTTTTAGAATAGTGAAATAATTAAATGGAGCATGCACTGTACACTCAAGACTAGTCTTCATAGTGTAAAGCTGAGTGGCCTCTGTCCGAACAAACTTGAATCTTGCGTGGAAAGGAAAAAACATGCTAATGTCCCTAATTTAAGCAATGGCTCTTCCAACCATTTTAATTAAAAATATTACTTTCCTTCAACCATAGTTTACTACTAGGTAGGTACCCTTTTCTTGTGACTCTTAATTGATGCCGATCTTCGACGAGGATGGGTTGTTGACTGAACAGCTCACAATTTTTCTGGAGGAAAATTTAAATAACAGTGATGTCTGCAATGGTTATAGACTTGTTGGCTTCCTCATCTCGGATAGGGAGCCTCTTGCCAGTGGCATGAAGCATGCCCTCCCAAGAGATGGAAACACATTGTTCACTCCGCCGATGTGAAGATAGCATGGGCGAGTCCCAATGTTTATGTCATAATGGTTAATTCGGAAGAGATATCCAGGAAGTTAATCGAAAAGGGCCCATGGTTTGTAAACGACGATGTGTTTGTGATACAAGCATGGCCGAAGGAATGTACACTCGAAGAGATAACCCCGAACTATGCTACATTTTGGATACAAATCTATGGTCTCCCATTGGGCATTCTCACAGTGTCTTGTGCTAGAACTATTGGGGAAAAGATTGGAATGGTTATCAGAGTTGAGGATCCCGCTCTCACCGGTAACAGGGGATTTCTAAGATTAAGAGTTGAAATTTGCGCTAGAAATCCATTGTTGATGGGATTCTGGTTACCCAGGAAAAATGGTGAGCGTACATGGGCAAGATTCAAATATAAGGGTTTGAAGAAATTCTGTTATCGATGTGGCCACCTGAGGCACACTAATCTAAAGGATAAACCTTGTCAACATTCACTCTACCCTGCAGTGATTCATGATGGATTGGTATATGGGGATCATCTACGGGTTGTTGCCGTCAAGGGGCCTACTTCGGTTTTCCAGCCTAACCCAGACTCATATTTCCAATGCTTTATTTGAATTGCCAGACAACCCTAGCCACACCTTTTCTAACCTCCAATTTGGCCCCCAAACACTTTTCCCAATTACGATACATCCGGTGATCCCTATGAAGCCCACTCAAATGAAGCCTAACACAAGCCAACATGGCCAACTTCACCAAAGCCCATTTAAAAGGAGAAAAATCTGTTTGTTGGAGTTAGGGACTTCTGGCAATAATTGTAATCCTAATAAGGCTAGTAGAGCTAGCACTGGTTTAGTCAGAAGTCCACTATGTCCCATGGCAAAGAAATTCCAAGTAAAGGGGGTGAGAAACATGGAACCTACCCAAGTAAAAAGGATGGATATTGCTACTCCAAAAGCAATTATCTCCCAACACCTCAAGAATGTTGATTGAAGAATGAGGAATCCGGGAAAGTAAGAGACACACAATTATGGTTGTGGTGGCTGGCCTATTGCATCCACACGGCCCTAATGATACAACTTTTTTGGAATATCAAGGGTTAGGAAATCCTTTGACAGTCCAAAATCTTAGGGAGTTGATTCGCTCTCATAATCCCTCTATAGTGTTTTTAATGGAAACTAAACAAGGCACTTATAGAATGAATCGATTGAGGAGACAGTTTTGCTACTCCAAAGGTTACAATGTTGACCCGGAAGGCTCGGCGGGTAGATTAAGTGTGTGGTGGAGGCCCAAACTCAAGGTCCAAATTTTGTCAGCGACAAAGAACTTGATTGATACCTTTTTATGGTGTGATTCTTTGGGGGATGGTTGTCATCTCTCGTTGATGTATGGTCCTCCATATCAGAACAAGAAGCAAGCATTTTGGGATGCTATTAGGAATCTCCATGCTAACATGGATTGCACGTGGGTTTGCATGGGAGATCTTAATGAATTGTTGTGCTCTCATGAAACGGAGGGTGGTTCCCTTTGGTGCAACACAAGAGTGAGGTACCTTTGCAATTTCGTTGATGCAAATGGGTTGTTCAATGTGGAATTCAAGGGACCTCGGTTTACTTGGGTGAGGAAGGAAAATGATATGATTGTTTTGCAGGAGAGACTTGACCGATGTCTTATGAATGATAAGTGGTTGGATTTGTGGCCTGCTTCTCGGGTTATCCATTGTCCTTGTATTGCTTCCAATCACAATCTTGTTTTGTTTGATAATCCCCCCCTCTTTTTCCAAAGCTCAAAAACAATTCAAGCTAGAAGCCATGTGGACAAAGGATCCTAAGTGCAAATCGGTGGTGGAATTGGGTTGGTAGGAAGGTATCGGCACCACGTACTTGAATAAATGGATGTCCGGTCTGTACTTTTGCAAAAAGAGGTTGATCACTTGGAGTAAGGTGAATTTTCCCAATAATAAATGCAAGATTGATGTTTTGCTTAAAGATTTGGAGGGAATTCAGTGCTCATCTTCCCCTCATTTGAAAAAAGAATTGGAGGTTAAGGCTCAATTGCAAGATTTATGGCAGCGAGAGGAGCTTTATTGGAAACAAAGGTCGAGGATTACTGGCTTAAGGACGGTGATGCTAACACTAGATTTTTCCACCTATCTACTCTCCAACGAAGAAGGTCGATTAGGATAGTCAAAATTGATGGAGGAAATGGGATTTGGATTGAAAATGAACGTGATATCCGTCTTGCTTTTGAGAACTTCTATGAGGACCTTTTTAAATTGTCAGGGAGTAGAGATTGAGGGAATGTCTTTGACTGCATACAACCAACTATTACTTATGAGATGAATGAGGATCTATGCAGACCCATTTCTGTTGAGGAAGTTGAAGATCCTGCTTTTCAACTTGGCTCCTTGAAGACCCTTGGCCTGATGGTTTTCTAGGGCTGTTTTACCACAAATTTTGGGATATTGTTAATGATGTGATAGTGGGGACAACCAAGGAATTTATGGATGGTTTGTTATATCTACACCAACTCAACAAAACCTATATTGCCCTCATTCCGAAAGTCCTTGACCTTGAAAATAGAAGCCAATTCAGACCTATTAGCCTTTGCAACAACTCTTACAAGATTTTATCGAAAATTCTTTCCAATCGCCTCAAAACCATCCTACCAAATATTATATCCTACCACCAAAATGCTTTTGTACCTAGCCGTCAAATCCATGACAATCTTTTTGTAGCCCATGAAGCTTACCACTACTTGAAACTCAAGAAAAAAGGAAAGAGGTGTGAGTTGGCTTTGAAATTAGACATGAATAAAGCTTATGATAGGGTGGAGTGGGACTTTTTGGAGGAGACTATGTTGAGAATGGGGTTTGATATTTCTTGCGTGGCGTTGGTGATGAGTTGTGTTAGAGCTACTTCTTTGTCGGTGTTGATCAATGGGAAGCCGGGGAAGTTTTTCAACCCATTAAGGGGATTAAGGCAAGGGGATCCATTATTTCCCTACCTCTTCCTCTTGGTGAGCGAAGTGCTTTCACAAAACATATGTTATGCTACTAATGTGAATTTTGTGTAGGGGATGACTATTAGTAAAGGTGGCCCCATGCTATCACATATCTTTTTCACCGACGACTCACTTTTCTTCATTCGTGCCACTGTGGAGAATTGTCACAATATAATGAAGATTTTTTATGATTATTGCGTTGCTTCGAGGCAACAAATCAATTATGATAAATCCTCTGTCTACTTTAGTAACAACACTTCGGTAGATGCCAAGACAGAAATGTGTGCAATTCTAAGAATTCCGGTTATGAACGACCCGGGAGTGTACTTGGGATTGCCATCTATTTGGGGAAAGTCGAAAAGAAAAGCGTTAGGTTACATCAGAAAAACGATTTCGAAGAAGATTAAGGGTTGGAAGGCCTTTCACTTGTTAATGGCGGGGAGAGAAGTTCTTATCAAAGCCATGGCTCTCGCGGTCCCGACTTATCCGATGGCTTACTTTAAATTTCCCACCACTTTATGCAATGCTATTAATGTTGATATGAGCAGTTTTTGGTGGGGAGATTGTGAGGAGAAGAAGAAGATTCATTGGAGCAGCTGGGGAAGTTTAGGCAACCCCAAGTCTGAAGGAGGAATAAGATTTAGAGATATTGAATGTTTCAATAATACTCTTCTTGGGAAGTAGTGTTGGAGAATCATTTGCAACCTTGACGCTATATGGGTTAGAATTCTTAAGGCACATTACTTTCCAAATTGTGACTTCCTTCAAGCTACTCGAGGTTATGGGCTTGGGTTAGCCTTTTGGAGGGTAGAAAAATGCTGGAAAAAGGTACTTTGTGGCTGATTAGTAATGGTGAAACTGTGAAGGTATGGAATGACAATTGGCTACCCGATATGGAAAGACAGAAGCTAAATCCTAAAGCAATTCTACCTGGATGTGCTCCGTCTCTTGTGTGTGACTTGATTGGGAGAGAAGACTCAAAGTGGAATTTGAGTATATATGAGCATCTGTTGAAGGATGATGATATGAGTCTGATTTGTGCTATCCCGCTTTACTTGTTTGATAGCCCGAATCGTCTTATTTGGCTTTGGACAAAGGATGGTGCGTACACAATGAAGAGTGGTTACTTTTGGGCTTTCAAATTTAAAAATCAAAGTACTGTTGTCTACCAACACTCTTTTCATCAAGTCGACAAGAAAATATGGAAGTTTGTTTGGAGCGTGAATTTACTTCCCAAGATTTGCAACTTTCTATGGCGAGCTATGTCTTCTTTTCTCCCAACCAAGTTGATCTTATCTCGAAGACATCTTGCAAACAACATGTGCTGCCCTATTTGCCTGGTAGATGACGAGTCGATTGAACACATGTTGCTGCTTTGTCCATAGGCTTGGCCGGTGTGGTTTGGCTCTCTTTGAAGCTACTTACCTAGCCTATAGTGTATAACCAAGTTTGATAAATCGATTACGGCACCTGACTGTAATCAGCTCATTATTGTTCTTGGGATTACTTGCTGGGAAATTTGGAAAGAAAGGTGTAGGGTGTCTTTCAATGATTCTGTAAACACGAAAATTCCTGAAACAAGAAACAAGAATACGTGTACAAAATAATTTTTTTTTTAAATAATGATTTTTAGGGTTACAATCTCTTTGTAATTTGATCCTCTGATTCTATCTTCGTAGGGTGTAGGTTTGTGGATGAGCTGTTGATCCAAAGGGCCGTCGGGGCTTGATCTAGGGATGAACAGTTGATGAATGGATCTTCAAGGGGCGTTGGGCTTGATCTTGAAGAATGGGTGTATAGGTTTGTTTGAGATTGTTGATCCAAAGGGCCGTTGGGGCTTGATCTTAGGATGAACGGATGATGAATGATGAACACTTTCTTCAAGGGGCCGTCGGGGCTTGATCTTGAGTCGGTGGAAGTTCTTCAAGGGCCGTTGGGGCTTGACCTTGAAGGAGGATTTGACGAAGAACGAAGAGTGTTTTCTTGATCCTTCGGGATTTTCTTGAGAGCTTTAGAGTTTCAAGGCTTCAAGGTTTTAGTGTGATGTAAATTCCTTCTTTTTTCTCCCCAAAAATGAATGCCTTGGCTTCCTATTTATAGAATTCCAAAAGTTGATTTTTGGATTTAAATAATCAGATGAAATAAATCATTTCTGCCAGGTATTGACACGTGTCCTATTTGATGATCTTTCCAATTTATTTCGATTTTTCGTTGAGTCACACGCTACATGTAAAATTTATGTGACACGTGAGCGTTGAAATTTTAATTATTGGTTAACATTCATTTCACCGAAATTTTGATGTCTACAAATGCCCCCACTTCAAGGCGCGTCGTAGACATGTGCTTGTCACATGTAGAAGATGCGTTTTGAAGTCCCTTAATGTAGATATCAACCCAAGGGCCGTCGAGGCTTGATCTTGAATTGGGCTGGAAATTTCTTCAAGGGCCATCGAGGCTTGATCTTGAGTTCGACTGGAAGATTTTCTGGTTTCCTCCAATCGTTGATTTTCCACAGGCTTAATCTTGAACTGGGCTAGAGGATTCTTTTGGTCTCCCCCGAAGGTCTGAACTTAACTCCTTTTATCTGGAGTTGAATTTGATTCAAGGGTGGTGAACACTTGATTTTGAATCGGACTTGTGATTTTTTCAAGGTCCATCGAGGCTTGATCTTGAGTGAAAATAAGACCATGAGCGGTTTCAGGATTCAGACACATGGCAGGTAAGCACGAGGTGGAGGTGATGACCTGTTTCTTTGTTCAATCTTTCCAATTCATATTTGAAGAGGGTTAGAGGATGACTCAGCATATGCTGTTGTTGCGTTTGCTGACGATCCACAAGATTGATGTTTCATTGTCACTCGTCTTAGCTGTTCTTCAAGCAGATGTGGTCCCTTTTCTGGAAGTGTATCAACCGTTGAAGATGACTACTCGAGAGCAACGCTAGGTAAGCAACCAGGGAATAGATTCCAGGTAGTCGGTTCCAAATCGGAAGACTGACTCCAAGTGCCAGCTGATTGCTCTCTTTCTCTTTGCCATGCGAGTAAGAACAAGGACAAAGGGAAGGACATGGAGAAAGCATGATATGAGATACTTTTGCTTTTTGAAGAAGCAACGAATGAATTAGCACATATATTTGTTGTGCTTGTCTCCACATGCTTCGATGTATCATTTTCACTTGCCTTACTTGCTCCCTTTGCAGAAGTGGTATTTCCTTATGCAGGTTTGGCATCTTCTCTTGTAGTATTTGTCCTCTGATACAGGAGTGGAATGCAAACCTTGCATTTGAATGGACCATCACTTCTTGGTGGCAGCACAAGTTTGAGTGGAGGTTCCGACATATTGATTTCTCTGTCCTTGTCTTGGCAGGTGAGAACAAGGGCAAAGGAAAAGACAGGGAAAAAGCATGATATGAGATACCTTTGTTTTTGCCCTTGATGATATGAGATACTTTCGCTTTTGAAGAAGCAGCGAATGAATCAGCACATATATTTGTTGTGCTTGTCTCCACATGCTTTGATTTACCGTTTCCTCCTGCCTCATCTGTACTCCAGGCATCTGGTATCTTCTTTAGGGAAGAAGAAAAAATTGAGTATTTCGAGAGGCTTTGCTGGGAGTGCGCCCTCAGAGGTGAGGAAGAGTTAGGCATTTTTTGCAGGTCTGCCTTGCCATAAAAGATGAAGGTCGACATATATAAGGATTTCCCAATAGCAAGTGGTGGTATTGTTCCTTTACCATTGTCGACAACTGTTGGGTAATTGAAACAGTAAGATTCACGCGTTCTCAACTTTGTCAGAAATCTTTGACAAAGTTGCTCGTAATGTCTGCAAAGTTGAGGTTACATGTGAAAGGTACTGACAAGTTCTGATCCAGCAAATCCGGCTTTTTGAAATTCAAAGAGTGATGACTCTTCGATCCTTGAATAAGCGGCCTAGCTTTTGAGGTTCGGAGGGTGTTACCTCTTTGATTTCTGAACAAACGCTTCTTCGATTTTTGAGCAAGCGTTTCTTCGATTTCTGAACAAACGCCTCTTTGATTTCTGAGCAAGCGCCTCTTCGATTTCTGAATGAACAACCCTGTTCCTCCTTCTTTTTTTATAGAGGCAAAAATTGTGTGGTAGTTGGGATAATGACCTCCACGCGTTTTCAACTTTGTCAGAGATCTTTGACAAAGTTGCACGTGTTATCTGAAAAGCCGAGATTGTGTCTGAAGAGCGTTGCCGAACTTTACGCAGGAAAATCCGGCTTTTAAGATTTGAAGAGTGGTGTCTCTTCAATTTTTTTTGAATCGGTGGTTGTGTCGCCTCTTCTTTTATAGAGGTATCGATCACCTCCAACATGCACACTTTGAAGATTGCCCATTCGTGAACATCATCTCCGGTGTATTTTGTTTTAACGGCCCTTTGAGATTTTACTCCATCCAACCCTTCTCTTTTAACACCTTTGAAAATGGCTAACCCATCTAACATTTGCTTAGATTTGATGTCTCAGCAGTGATACGGGTGCGCCGCGTCAGGGTAATGTATGGCGCCCGTCTTTCTTATCTTCTAGTAGCCCTCTTACAGGTGAAGACTCCGTGATGAAGGATGCAACAACAGCTACAATAGTAGCTAGGAACCTTCTCACTCCTAGAGATAGTAGGCTACTTTCAGGACGGTCCGATGAGTTGGC
The DNA here is from genome assembly GCF_019419815.1 of Pyrus x bretschneideri. Classification (NCBI taxonomy): domain Eukaryota; kingdom Viridiplantae; phylum Streptophyta; class Magnoliopsida; order Rosales; family Rosaceae; genus Pyrus; species Pyrus x bretschneideri. Next base: position 200,246 of record NW_025999510.1, read on the forward strand.
CGTTCAAGAGTCCCTAGCTCTCAGTGTTCAGTGTGCGGGCTCCGTGTCCAACATGGGCCAACGCCTACTTGCTCGATCCCGTCAAGTTGAATCATTGATGGCGGAGGTGGAAAATCTTAAACAAGAGATCCAACAGCTTAAGCGCGAGAATAGAGGTTTGCACGTGCTTGCAAATAATTATTCGACGAGCATGAAGAGGAAGCTTGATGAGCTGCAAGAATCTGAAGGTCGAATTCAAAGTGACTGTCAAAGGTTTGCGGCTTTCTTCCAGAGGCACCTTTTTCCTGCGTCATCTAGCGTTCCACCAAGTATTGAGGCCTCGAATGATCTATCTTCGATGCCTCCCGCTCCTGGAGTTTTGCCAAGTAGTGGGGCTTCAAGTGAACAACCTTTGTGAAAGCTCCATCTTTCTCCTTTTTTTTTTATTTTTTTTATTTTTTATTTTTTTGTTCGCACTTGTAATTTCTCGGAGATCAATGGACATGCTTTATTTTATTCAGTGTATTGTGCTAAATACAGATAAAACATATATATCACCAAGATGTGTTATTTCCCTCTTTTTTTTTTCATTTTGTTTTTTTTTTTTTACTTGATGTCGTCCATCATCATTCCCTTTTATTTTATTTTATTATTTTTTTTATTCTTTACCTTCATCATTGCTTCCCAACATCATCATTGCTACCTTTTTTTTTTTTTTTCATTTGATGCCGTCCATCATCATTCCCTTTTATTTTATTTTATTTTATTTTTTTATTCTTTACCTTCATCATTGCTTCCCAACATCATCATTGCTACCCTCTTTTTTTTTTTTTTTTTTTTTTTTTTTTTTTTTTTTTTGTTTTTTTTTTTTTTTTTCACTTGATGCCGTCCATCATCATTCCCTTTTATTTTATTTTATTTTATTTTTTCTTTATATGGTGATCTGCAAGGCTGAGGCTGACAAACCGACGAAGAACCCAGGAACGCATCGAAAGTCTGCTTTGCTTGACTCGGTCTCCACGGGTCTCAAATTGCTACAAAACTTCCATTAATGGCACATGCAGAAGGTGGCTTGGAACTCATGGGACAACAGCTGCGTTGTCTTGCACCGTCTTGTCATCTTCCTCAGCTGATTATCTAAGGTCATAATGGTTGGAACGCATAAATTGGTGGTGTAGAAAGAGTGGCTGCTAGTGCAGGTTCCAAGTATGAAAGCTGCAGCTATCCCTTGGAGGAAAAAGATTCGAACCATGCTCGTTCTTGCCGAAGTGGCGATGTGCAAAAGACTTTTGCTGTATAGTTTCTTTGGTCACAGTTTTCACTCGGTGGTGACGTTGCCGTGCCTCTTGCCGCTACTTGGAGCTTGTTGCAGTGCGTCACTTTTACCGTGTGGGGTTATGCAAAAGGCTGCAGCGAGTTTATGCTGTGTAGTGCCTTTTGATCATAATTTTCCTCGGTGGTGACGTTGTCGTGCCTCTTACCGCTGCTTGGAGCTTGTTGCAGTCGTCACTTTTACCGTGTGGGGTTGTGTAAAAGACTGCAGCGAGATTTCGTTGTGTAGTGCCTTTTGGTCACGGTTTTCCCTCGGTGGTGATGTTGTCGTGCCTCTTACCGCTACTTGGAGCTTGTTGCAGGCGTCACTTTTACCGTGTGGGGTTATGCAAAAGACTACAGCGAGATTTCGTTGTGTAGTGCCTTTTGGTCATGGTTTTCCCTCGGTGGTTACGTTGGTGTGATGCTCACCCTTGTAATATGGCTTTGTAACCAAATCATTCCTTTAAAGAAATAAAGTGTTTGCATTCCTGAATTTGCTCTTTATTCTCCAAAATTTTATTTTATTTTATTTTATTTTTTTTGATGATGTGACTGTACTTGAAGTTTTGAAGTTTCAAGTTGCCTACGTACCCTTGGTTGAGGAGGGATCAAGTCATGACGTAGTTCAAATGAGTGATGGTTTTTTTTTTTTTATGATGATTTTGCCGTACACAGTTTATGCTCTTGCGGGCCAGGAGCGTGGTGCGTTTGCTTTAGGGGTAGTAGCGCTTCAAAAAGGTAGAGATTGTCCCACTGTGCTTGAATATCTTGAACGGAGACAGAGATGAGAGGTAGAGATTGTCCCACTGGGCGTGCCAAATTTGTAAACACGAAAATTCCTGAAACAAGAAACAAGAATACGTGTACAAAATATATTTTTTTTAAATAATGATTTTTAGGGTTACAATCTCTTTGTAATTTGATCCTCTGATTCTATCTTTGTAGGGTGTAGGTTTGTGGATGAGTTGTTGATCCAAAGGGCCGTCGGGGCTTGATCTAGGGATGAACAGTTGATGAATGGATCTTCAAGGGGCGTTGGACTTGATCTTGAAGAATGGGTGTATAGGTTTGTTTGAGATTGTTGATCCAAAGGGCCGTTGGGGCTTGATCTTAGGATGAACGGATGATGAATGATGAACACTTTCTTCAAGGGGCCGTCGGGGCTTGATCTTGAGTCGGTGGAAGTTCTTCAAGGGCCGTTGGGGATTGACCTTGAAGGAGGATTTGACGAAGAACGAAGAGTGTTTTCTTGATCCTTCGGGATTTTCTTAAGAGCTTTAGAGTTTCAAGGCTTCAAGGTTTTGGTGTGATGTAAATTCCCTTCTTTCTTCTCCCCAAAAATGAATGCCTTGGCTTCCTATTTATAGAATTCCAAAACTTGATTTTTGGATTTAAATAATCAGATGAAATAAATCATTTCTGCCAGGTATTGACACGTGTCCTATTTGATGACCTTTCCAATTTATTTCGATTTTTCGTTGAGTCACACGCTACATGTAAAATTTATGTGACACCTGAGCGTTAAAATTTTAATTATTGGTCAACATTCATTTCACCGAAATTTTGATGTCTACAGATTCTATTCCAAATCTTGTCTAAGTGAACCACAAATGCCGATTGTCCGTTGCTGAAATTATGAATCACCGATCTAGATTTAGTCACGCTCGAGGGAATAGTGGGAATAGAGTGCAGGTTGTTGCATGGTGCCCTCCTACATATTCCATGATCAAAGTTAATATAGATGGCGCTTGGAAGGGCAATCCACTAGCAGCTGGCATTGAAGTTGTTATGAGAGACTTAGTGGGCAGTTTGATTGGGGGGAATTGCATCCATTTGATTCGGTCGTCACCTGAGGAAGTGGAAGTTGAAGCTATACTTGAAGGTTTGAAACTTGCGGCTTCTAGC